>NW_010158050.1:19271-21207 GCF_000695765.1 Mesitornis unicolor
GCTGCGCCTAAGGGGAGAGGAGCTCGGTGTGGGCAGGCCACCCTGCTGCCTGGCTGTCCCTTGGGAAGGGTCTCCCCTGCGGGATGTGCCAATGCCAGTCCCTGCACCAACTCTGCTGGGTTGCAGGGCACGGCAGCGGCCTCTCCTTCACCCGCAAAAGGATGTGGAGCAGGGGGAGCTAAGCCCAGACTCCTGGAGGTTGTGTGGCCACTGTGGCTGGGGGGGGCCACACGGGGCACAGGCCCCTGGGCATCTGGGCTCAGGTGTTCTCCAGTCCCATCTCATCTTTCCCAGCAGGGAGGGGGCCGAGGGAGCGACACTGAGAATCTGAGTCAGAAGAAACCAGAGAAGGTACGGGCATCCAGGGTGCTGGGCCAGTTCCAGGGATGATCCCAGACCCAGCCCTTCCCGACAGGTTTGGGAGCAAGGGAACCCACACAAGACACATGTGGAGGACCTGGGCCAGGATTACCCCCTTCTCCCACAGTCCCTCTTCTCACCTCCAAAAAACAAGGCCTGGATGCTACTTCCTTTCACCTCAACTCCTGGACCAAGCCGCAGAGGCCACCCTGCACCTTTCCCAATCTCACAGCCCCACTCCAAGAGTTCCAATGCTTTTCCCCTTTCCTTTCCTGGATCCACCTCAGACAACACCACACACCAGCTAAGGAGTGGCTCGGGGACAGCCCCAGGCTGAGGCAATGCTGTGAAGAGCTCTCCTGCCCACCGAGCTCCCTGTCCCACCTGAGAGAGGTGCTGGGAGCAAAGAGGAACCCGAGCCAGCTCAGCAGCTGGGAAAATGATCTGCAGGGCTGGGGCCCCCAGGCCTCCATGCAGACAGCACTTATCAATATTGAGTAGTGAGGCTGCCCCGGGGTCCTACCAAGGCACGTTCTGAGCCTGGGCCGAACACTCGTCTCGGCACAGTGCCAGGTGACAGTGCCACACTGCAGAGCCTGTCCAGCAGCAACTGGCTCCCTGTGCTGCATGCCCACTGCACACTCTCGAGAAGAGGCAGGGAGGGCAAAGGCAGGAGATGCAACATCCAGATGGGCTGTCCAAAGGAGACAGGGGCTCCCCTCTGCCCTGCCAGATGAGCGTGTGGCTGACCCCAAGGCTGGGAGCAGCTCGACACAAGGACACCAGACCCACCAGCCCACCACAGGTCACAGGCAACCTTGGTTTCCTGCACCTTGGTAAGGGAGAGATGGGCTATGCAAACCCCAATGTTGTCCCCTTCTCCATGTTTCCCCTTGACTCTGCCAAGAGCTTTCCTCTGAAACGCATTATGTGTGAAGTGGAGCAGCAACTTCCTGCTGTGCAGACTTTGGGTGGCATCTGTCCCCATACTGTCAGCACAGTAAGAGACAAAACACTGCAGCCAGCACCAGATCTTGGGGTCTGCCCTCCTCTCAAACCACAGAGCACCTCCCTGCCCCTCTGAGAGGTTTCCTTGCCTACATCAGCTGGCAGCTCCTGAGCAGGGAGCCCAGAGGGGAGGCAGCCAGCCTGCCCCAAGGCAGGATCCTCTTCTGTCCCCAGGCACCTGCCTGCAGACAGGGACAGCCAGAGATGGGGCTCCAGCAGAGCCATGCACCAGTGGGTCACTGAGCCCACGGGGCTGGGACAGCAGCCACGAGCACAGCAAAGACCACAGGCAACATCACAGCACGAGGGAACCTTAGATTTGGCTCTGCCCCAGGCATAGCCAGGGCCCTGCTCCAGGCATAGCCAGGGCCCTGCTCCTGCCAGCTCCAGCCCAGCCCTGTGGCACCCTCCAGTGGCACCCAGCTCCCCCAGTTCAGCGGCACCAAGACACTCCCTGGCACCCCGCCCGATCATGCAAAGGTGGCTCATACCAACAGCAAAAAGCCCGCAGCTCCATCACATCCGTAACACCCGGGATCCCCAGTCTCACAGCAACCCCAGCATCTCC
>NW_010158051.1:0-751 GCF_000695765.1 Mesitornis unicolor
ACTCCCACACAACCATTTTCCATGACTCTTGACTGTAATCTGACTTCCAAAATAATGTCCTAGGTAGGAGATTATTAAAAAACAGCAGAAATTCAAACTATTTAATTCTGCAAATAAATAAGGATTAACTATAATTCACATGCCTATGAATTTCTAAGTACAATCTGGGGAGAAAATAATACATGTGACACACAGAAAGCCTTAAGAATGTATTCTAAACTTTATCTCTTTGTATTCAGCACTTTTTTTCCCTAGCACTTAACATGATAAAATCCTTGCTGAAGGGAAGGGGAGAGATAAATTACCCAGCACAGAGCATAGCTTCCTTCTAACATGCCTGTTTCTTCCAGATGAGTGCTGTGCTGTGGCCAGTATTACTTCACTTTATATCATTTGTCACCAAGAAATTTTATTTTCAAAAAGGAAAGAATAAGGCTTTCTCTCAGCTCTGGGACAGCTTGATGCCTTGCATTGGAGAGAGCTCTTTCAATGCCCATAATCAAAATGAATTTAAAAGACAATGTTTAACTGATAGATTTAGTCTTTTATGATACACTGAATTTCAGAAGTTTATGAGGGAAAAGGTAATTCAGAAGGTTTAATGAGAATTACTGAGGTAAGTAAGCAAAGGCTGTTTTTATTGCAACGAGGCAATGATTCCCTATGCAGAGAGTTACCTTGTGATGGCGCAGAGGTGGTTCTGACCCTCCTGAGCGTGGGAACACGACTGCACCATTTTCTCCAAGACAAG
>NW_010158052.1:0-307 GCF_000695765.1 Mesitornis unicolor
AAAGAAGGAAAAAAAGAAAAAAAACTCTCTCCCCGGTAGTTGGATTCTGTTCCTTACTGTTGGTGGATTTTTTTTTAAAGTGCTTTTCAGTGAAACTGTTCACGTTCAAGGATTTGATCAAGTGAGAGGGTAACACCACACGGGGGGAGGAGCCCCGAGCCTTAAAAACTCTCTCCCCGGTAGTTGGATTCTGTTCCTTACTGTTGGTGGATTTTTTTTTAAAGTGCTTTTCAGTGAAACTGTTCACGTTCAAGGATTTGATCAAGTGAGAGGGTAACACCACACGGGGGGAGGAGCCCCGAGCCTT
>NW_010158053.1:0-20393 GCF_000695765.1 Mesitornis unicolor
CTGCTCTCTAATAGGTCATTCAACTCACTCTGTGTGATCTCAAAATCCTTTCTTTCAGCACTGCATCCTGCACAGATATCAAGGGAAAAGGGTGAAACCAGGAATCAACAAGCACCGATGTGTACGAGATACGTAATGTGCAGGAACAAGACCCTACGTGAACAGCCAGGGGGCACGTCTGGAATTCCCTTTGCCTTGCAAGCAAATGGAAATAACGTGGATAAGCGAGTGGCAAAGGGGCTGGAGCGCAGTGGACACAGCACTGCGGCATCAAACCGATGTGGTCTCTGTTCCTGAAAGGCTGTGGGCTTTTTCTGTGTCAGAAGAGATCGTATCCACCTGGATGAATACAGATAACTGGCCTCTGAACTATACAGAAATATAAAGGATTTGTTCAGTTTTTCAGACTCTGCAGTGATAGTTGTTCTAGAAATCCCAAAAACGTTCCTGAGCATTCTCAGAATGCAGAGTTTAGAAGTTTTTCTGCTGATGATAACCAGCCTTACCTCAAGATTAAAAGAAGAAAAAGGAAGAGAGACCATTTGAATTAAGAAGTTTAAAAATTGAGTTGAAATGACCTACAGAGTGCACCTCTCATCACTCAGGGGTAAGGTATCCTGAGCGCTGTGTTCAAACACTGCTCTGGGCAAAGATTTTTAGACTTTTTAGGTCCTTTGGAAATGGTAGATGGAGCCCCAGAAACCACTGCAAAGGCCACTGCTATGGCTCCAGAGTCCTCGTGATGGGTTCAGACAGACGGTGCAGCAACCACAGCAGTGCTGACGGCAGCACCACGGCCGCTGACCCAAGCAATGGCTTTGGAAAGGAAGCAGGGGGGTGTTTGAGCTGCTCTTCTGCAGGAAATATGGACAGAAAACAGACAGAGACCTCAACAACTCCCGTCCCTGCCCTCTCCAGGCCAGACTGTGGAGAGCAAATGGTTCTCATTTTCCACTGTGTCCATTCTAATTCTGGGAGGGAGATTCAGGCAGGGGATCCCAGCCAGGAGCATCCCCCTGGCTCCTTCCATCTCCTGCACAGCACGAGGTGCCTCAGCATCCTGAGGTCCCACCTCCTCGAGAAGGTCTCCGTCGCACCACGGGACGCTGTCCAACAACCCAGGGACCGCTACGCTTCCAACGGCCGCAAGAGGAAGACTGTGTATTAAAGGCAGTGTATTCAAAAGGGAAGAAGACTTTCCAATGGAAAAAACTCAGCGTCCTCACAAAACAAAGTCCAAAAGGCACAAACCGGTGAACTAATTGGAGCAGGTTACGAGGGTTAATCGGAAAGGTTCCTGCGAGATTCAAAGAAAGGGTTTCACTAGCAACACAAGTTTGTGAGGCAGCGTTTGGAAGAGCCTCAACCTGTACAGGGGGAGCAAGAGAGAGGCGGCTCGAGGGGGCCGTGATGCACCACGGTCCTTCAGACAGCACATGCCAAATTTGCCTTATGTCTTTTTCCTGCAAGCTTATCTGCTAGCTTCCTAACTAACACTGTTCACACAGACACAGATCTACAAAGGGTTATAAATACATGTATTTATATATATTCACACATTTTAGTCCCTGTAATAAAGCTCTGCTCCTTTCTCTTCTGTGCTGCTGGCACTGGTGGCTGTTCCCAGGTGTAATTGTGTCTACACCAGTCCTCCAGAGATCGCAACGGAAAGCGGATTACTACGGAAAGGAGAAGCGGTTGGCTCAGCTCAGCCCCATAATTACTATATACAGAAAAGAAACCCCTTAGACACAGAGCCCCATCCTCCCTGCAGCTCCCACACCAGTTCTGCTCATCTTGGAGCCTCCGCGGCTCAACCAGCGCAATTCAGATTAACGTGAGCACTGTCCAGACGTTTACATTTGTAGGCAACAAACAGCACGCGGCATGCAACGGTGGTGTTACAGGAGTTAAAACAACCGATGGCTTTAATGTTAGAGGTGTGCAGTGATGTGGAAAAGTCACCATGCTAACAGAGGAGACGTGCCTAACTGCAGCTTACTCCATTCCTGCGACCTACGCAAACATGCGTCAGTTAGTTCAACACAAAGGAAAAAACACACATCTGAAGTGCACCGAGACCACCGGGTTCAGAAAAATGATTCCTCTACGTGTACAATAAATATTGCCTTGCAATGGGTTTTCTCCTATAACACGATGTATTTTCCAGGAAACAAGAAGAGGGGTGCGAGGGGGAAGCTGCGATGCTTTGCAAAGGGCTTCCCCCACCCAGAAAACAAGAAGCCGCCCATCCCTGTCTCTACGTTAACGCTAACAGCAGCACTGAGAATCAACACTTTTTATTTAAATGCCAGTCTCAGTTTCCTAGAAAAGGAGTGGTTATGGATTACATTCAGCGGGTTTTTGGATCAGCATCACACGTTCTTCAGCGTGTGAACACCTCACATTTAAAACAGGCTTAAAAGCAAGTTTTCAGCAATTCCTACATGAACTACAGGGGCTGGAGAAGCAAAAGTCTCCTCTCAAGTATTTACATCCCCCGTCTGCCCTCTTACAGCAAATCAGGAGCACGCTTCAGCCAATTTGCTTTTGCTAGGAAATGCAGAGAGGACCTGGCAATCCATGACCACTCCTGCCAGGTCCCGGATCATCACAGCTACACGACGACATTAACGCGACGGTCGCAGGGTGTCCCTCCCCGGGACAGCGAACTACGGAGAGCAAACACCAGGACAAGGAAGATGCAGCAGAGGCTACGGCCAAGAAATTCGGGAGCTTTGGTCTTGAGGTTTCAACATGACCCTGTCGCCACTCAGAGGAAGAGCAGCCACCACACAGTCAGTGCTACCACCAGGAGAAAGGACATCATAAAGGGGACGCGTGGAGAAGGAAAAACGCTAGAGTACAGCTGACACTTTCTGAGCGATTTCTGCTCCTCAGGAATTGGGATAGAAACCTTTGGCAGAGTTTCTCCGCTTGCTTGCCGGGGAAAGGCTGTCTCAGTAGGTATCTCCTGCTTTTTTAGTGTCTCTTCATCCTGTACTAACAGAGGACGTTCCCGTGTCTGCTTTCGTGGTAGGAGATCAAGAAAGACAGAGAGAGATGAACAAAAATGACAGATGGAAAGTGCCCAAAGTGACACTTGGAGGTGTGCAAAGAGTTAGGACAGCCTTCCTCTCAACGGGGAAATAAACTGCCCCGAGAGCAGAGCCACACCAGGTTAGAGCTACAAAACCCATTCCTCTCAGCAGAGCTCATGAACATCTGGATCAGACTGACGTGTGTTTGATACGAACATCTGGATCATGATCACACGTTTTGTCGTGAACATCTGGATCATGATCACATGTTTTGTCATGAACATCTGGATCAAACTCATGCGTGTGTGTCGTGAACATCTGGATCATGATCACATGTTTTGTCATGAACATCTGGATCAGACTCGTGCGTGTTTGTCGTGAACATCTGGATCATGATCACACGTTTTGTCGTGAACATCTGGATCAGACTCACACGTGTGTGTCATGAACATCTGGGTCACGATCACGCGCCTTTTGCACCTGCCCTCCCAGCAAAGCGTGCGCTCAAAACCTACTGAAGTGTTTTGGAATGGGAATACGGTTGAGGAAAAAAAGCTTTGAGGCATTAGAAATAGAAATGGTGTCGTACAAAATGTGGTCTCTGACAGCTTCCTATTCTACAGTGCCCCTAAAAAACGGCGTTTGTTAAACACCAGTGAACATCCAGACTGCCGTGCGGATACAAAACGCTGTTTCAAAGTTGGATGACAGTATCAAAATTTTGTTTGTTTTTCAAAATTCTACCGGAACAAGTGAAAAACGGTTACGTCTTAGAAACCCCGAGCGTGGAACAGGCAGGATGGCAGTGGGAGCATTGCAAACTCCTTAAATTTTCCTCCACGTTTTCGCACTTCTGTTTCTGGACTCTAAAGAACGTAAAAAACCCAGAATGAGTAAATCACCACTGAGGATCATGCAAGGGCTCTGGTGCTTTTGTTGAAGAAAGAAAAGGTCGTGGGTGATGCTGCTGATCAGGAACTCTCCATCCCTTCATTTTGCCAAAGCTGGTCAAGCCCGATCTAGGAGAGGAAAAATTTGGCTCTAAGCTCTCTCAGTTGCGCTAACCTCCTCTGATCAGTGCGGTATTTTGGGACCGGTTCTTTGCACACCCCTAAGTGATGAGTACTGGGGAGAAAGTAGCTGGGAGACTGGGCAGCAAAAGAAAAATATAAAACGCAAGAGTAACATGGTCATTAAAACAAAAACAAACAGGAAGAAAGACAACATAAAAAGAACAGGGTACAGTTAAACTTTCAGAATTGCTTTTCTCTCCGAATACACGGTCATATCTTTCATGCAGCTTTTTCGAACCAGCCATGCACCAACAATAAGCAAAATCGAAAGCTGCAAAAGCTGCAGCAGTGCAAAACGTCTCTCGGTGGGAGTCATGAAACTACTTCACGTAGCCAAAAGAAAAAAGGTTATCCAGCAGCTGCTGTTGAGTTTTTGCTCGGTGCCATTGCAATAGCAAAAGTCTGGTTCAGAAGCACATATCAGAGCAGCAGCTTTACCTCAAGCCCACCAACCTGTCTCTCAGAAGATAGCACAGTGACTTTCTTGACCTGGACACACAAAGCGTGTTAAGGTTCAGTTGTCTTGCAATAAAACATGAAGGAACAGCAGAAAAGCAGCCCCTGGTAGAATCCCCCTTGGCCACCAAAGAGGGAAGATACCACCATGAACGGGAGCTTTCCATCCTTAAACACGTGCAGGTGAAGGAAAGCTCCCTCCCCGGGAGGTGCCCAGTGAAGATGCATTTCTGGGAGTTCACAGCAGAACGTGTCCACCTCTACCTCAGAGCAAAGCCACTCGAGAGGATCAGATCCACAGGGAACGTCCAGAAATGCAAATCCAGCGCTGGCACCGACCCTCACGTCGCCGTGGACCACTGCAGCCCACAGCACCCAGTTATCGTGAACAGCACTTCCCCCCCAGACCCCACAATGCGGTCACCATGCAAGAAATTCTTTGTAATAACCAAAAACATAACTCATGGATTGGAGCTGCAGGGGTTGAGAGCCCCTGCTCTGTCCCACCCGCACATCCAGGAATCGCTTGGCATCGCTCTGCTGCCCAAATTCCTGCCCAGTTTACACTGAGACTCGGTGACCAAAGAGGAAAACCCATCCCTGTGTTCAACTGGGTAATTCCAGGGGTAATGACCAACCCTCATTAGTTCATTTGGGGGGTTTTGTTATTGTAGTGGGGGGAAAAAAGCCCTTTAATTGTCATGGCTTTTTTCTATCCTTCGAGAATCCTTGGCCATTAAAACCCCTTGTATCTGGTACAACAACTCCCCCCCCCGCTGCAAGATTATTTCTGTTTAAAAGTATCTCCTTTGCAAAGGTTTGAAGATGAAATGGAAGTTTATCTGCAGTGCTGTGGGCAGGAAGGGAGAAGCTGGGCTTAAACCAGGAGAGAGCCTACAGCTGCTGTCACTGCAGCCAGGGTGCAATTTTTCAGTTGTAATGAAAAATCACATTTAATATTTAAGAGACTGATCACCACAGGCTCCAACTACAGTTTTACTCACAAGCTTCAAATCGGAGCCAGGTAACACCAATATCACACAGAGCAGCTGCCTGGTATCCAAGAAGAAACCAGTTGGCACACAGACCTCTGCTGCTGCAACCGGGTTTCTTTGGAAAATTACCTTTATTAGGACATTAGCAGGGAGACCGTGAATGTGTGTGGCTACTAAGACACAGACTCTGCTCCCATCAGGTAGGAACAGCCCTGCTGGAGCCACCTGAGGCGTCTTCTGGAAGCCTCCACAGCACCTGCAGATCCTAATGCAAGACTAAACCCAATGACAAACCGGATTAACTGCTGAATAAAGTGACTTTTGAAAATGGATACCATCCTACGGCTTCTCCACTGGGTTACCTGCAATATTATCTCTGAAGTAATTCCCTTCAATTGAGGTGTTTGCGGTACTCGGGAGTTTTCTCCTACATTTTGGGGAGACCTATTCCCTGGCACCAGGAATAAGGCAGTCCCCAAAACAGCCACGTGAAGTATCCCCTAGCATCACTAATGAAAGCAACACCAGGAAAAGCAGCATCAAAACCCAGTGAGGAATTCCTACATTCTTTCCTACCCCACATTTTTATGATACTACAACTAAAGCACCAATTCTCTCAGAGACCATTAGACACATTAAATATCAATATAACCAAAAACTAAGGGGTGCTGAGGCTCAATCCTCGGTTGCAAAGCTGTCTCTTGGAAATAGGGCCACTCTTAGCACACCACGCGCCCCCGAGGTACTCACTCCATCCGCTCCCGTGGGGATCTGCCCGTTGACGTTGAGGGTTCGGAAAGGGGAGTGAGTGGACAAGCGTTTGTCCCACTCGCTCGGCCGAGGCTCCGGGACGGACTCCATGAAGTTCTTCTTCAGCTCGCTGATGTTGGCGTGATGCTTCTTGATTTCCTCCTGGGTCTTATCTAGATCCTATCGGCAAGAGGACGGGACAGATGAAGAGACACGGAGGTGACGCCGGCGATGGCGCACGCTGCCGCATAGCAAAGCTGCGCTCAGCAGAGCGGGGCCGACCTCCATCAGCTGCGCTCGCACTGCACACGCGAGGGAACGGCCTCGCTGCCCTTCCCTCTCCTATTAATTGGGATCAATTGGCACCGAGTGGGGTCTCCTCCAACTGGGACGGGCCTGGTCCATCTCCAACTACACCAGAAGTGATGGCAGCTCAGGTCCATCTCACGGCTTTTCCCCCTGTGGGATTTTAACTTGCACGACTATGTTTGGGTTATTTAAATTTAATGCCTTTAAATCGGGTGGGTTTGCTTTCTTTTCCCTCTGCTAGCCTGAATGTTCACAACTACAAATGCAGTTAATGTTTAAGAAAATATCTTCTCAATTTTATTTATTCTCTTCATACCTAGGAATTATCTTTGGTCCCAGAATACCCCCTTTAAACTCCTTTCCCCCCCTCTCATCTCATCCCTCCAGGAGCTACCACAGGAGGTTTTAGACTTGTGAAATGAAGATGAGATGGCAGCCCTTTAAAAAGAAATCAAAACTGAGAATTTATTTACTTTACTTTATCAATCGAGAAACTCCTGCTAAAATCCTTCATCTGGAAAAAGCCAGATTTCTACTCTGCGGTGCCAGTTTACAGCATCAACGCACAGACTTCAAGGCAAGGCAGCTCTTTTCAACTTTTCTGTTTAAAAATAGCTTTTCCTTGCAAGCAAAAGAGAGTTTGTTGAAAACAAAGCTTTCACATCATAAAAGAGGCTTAAGCCAAACAACAACTCTTCTGGACAGTGCCAAAAAGCAGCAAGCCTCACCCGTTAAAAAGAGGGGAATTAAGGTCAGCAAAAGCATCACTGGGAAATGTCCTTATTTTTGTGCTTTTAGTCGGTATTGTCCCTATTTCTGTGCTTGGAGTTGGTACTCGGCCCATGGATTTCAGAAGATGGGAGAGCAAATGCATCCCTAAAGGGGGCTGTGTACGTCCCCAAATATCAGTGTCCCTGCAGCTTTCCCAGGACACATCGCCCCGAATGCCTCATTTACAACATTTGCTCCTTTTGGCACAGTTCTGAGGGGGGAAAGAGCAGTTTTGGCATCCGTCCTTGATGAACGCACAAGGCGAGGGCCCGCTAGTTAGAATCAAAAATGAAAAGCACAAATAAATCTGCGAATAAAGCCCTGCCCGGGTCCAGGAGCAGAGCAAAGACCCCCTTGGCTGCCCCCCACTGTGGCAGAGCTGCTCCTGGGGGGGTTTGCGGGGTCTTGGAAGCCTCTTGAGGACCACACTTGCTAAGCCTGAACGCTGCTTCTCCTGGTTTTGCCCCTTTTTTTGTGGAGCATTAAAGGGCTTTTGCTAAAATCAAGCGGCAGCTTCGGGAGCGCGAGGTCTGCTGGAAAAATCGTCCGATCTGCCAAATGCGCGGAGTTAATAAAAAATAAAGGGAATAAAGGGGGTGAGCCGCTGGGGTCAGCCCTTTTCTAGGGGAGGGCTGGAGCACCTGCAACAGAACCGGCGGGGAGGGCAGCGGAAAGGGAAGGGGCTCGCACTGACAGGAAAAAGGGGTTTAGGAGCAATGAAAAAAGCTCTTTTTGGGGTTGGGGAGATGGAGCTGCTGGAGTTGGGTGAAGAAAGCGCCAGGCACCGTCTTCGCCGAACCCTGCCCGTTGTGCTGCAGACCCTTCGCTCGCGGCCGAAAGCTCCACGTTGTAGCGGTCAAAAACCAAAACTTAATCAAAAAACACCCCAAAGCTGCAAAACTTTCCAAACTGCGATTAGGAGAAGGCAGTTAGTACACTTCAACTTCCAGGAGGTACCAACAGGGAAACCCTACCAGCTGCTGGTGCTGCGAGGAGAAACACGTAACACAGGAACAGAGTATCAGAAGCCACAAAACGTCTTCCATTACACAGTGTAATTCAAAATAATTAAAATATATGATTGGCATGGTCTGTTCTGAGACCGTGTTTGGGCAAATCCAGTAAGGGGCTCCCAAAGCCAAAGGGTGCAGCTGGATGTGGGGTGTGCAATGGCTTCTTGGCTGCTCGTGAGCCACCCGTGAGCATCAAAAGTCCCCGCGTCAGCTCCAAGGGGACCTGGCAACGATGCAGGATGCAGCCCAGGGGGTGTTAAAGATGCTGCGAGGCCAAAAAGCACTGGGAGGGGGATTGCGATGCTGCGAGCATCGCTGCAATGGCAGCAGCGACGTCCGAAAGTCTGAGCGTGGACGTCACGATGGCCCAAACGCCACTGAGGCGACAATTTCACCTGCAGCTTATCCTGGGTTTTGCATTTCCACAGGCTGCCGCTTTTCCCTTAGGAAAATAATTTAATTTAATATCTCTTTCAGCAGGTCCAAGAGCAGACCTGAGCACACAGCTCTGCCAATCATATATTTTGGGTAAAGTATGAGAGAATGAAAGTCAGAAGAGGCAGAAGGAAGGATGCCTGCACATCGGCATGTTTACTGTCACCATGCAAAAGCGTATTTAAAAAAGAACACCAACCCAAAACAGGTCTTTCATGCAACAGCATGCAAAAACAAAGGCAGCAGCAGAAGAGGAAGAAAAAAGTTCAGCGCAGATGCAGAAGGTCTAGGCAAACGCAACTGAAAAAAGCTTCAAGTTCATACAAACCTCCAACATTAAATTGCTATGCCTGATATAAATGTTTTCACCATCTAGCCTCTTTGATCTTTTCTGTGAAAATGAAAGGAAAAGGGGAAACAAAAACAAAAAAAAACAAACAAACAAAAAAAAAAGCACAAAAAATTAAAATGTTGTTCTGGCGGGATCGACAAATTGGCAAATCAAAGAAGTTACCAGGGCTGGGAGTGCAGCGCTGCGCCAGCGTGGGGGGGACGGCCGGGGGACGGCCACCTCCGGGCAATGGGGGACCTTGCTGATGGAGAATGGGGATGCAATGAGGGCTTTAAAGAGACAGCTCCCAGGGCCTCCTTGATTTCACCTTCACTGGCATCGCTCGCACACAGACGTTTAGCGGCTTTCTGTGCAAGCCTTGCAATGACACAGCTCCGTATTCCTGCCCACCCCGGTGAACGAGGCCGTGCTACCTGGTGTAACTTTTACAGAGCCTCAATGCACACGATGCCTTAACCACCCTTCCCGTCTTGGATACGTCCCCTGTTACTTAATCAATACGAAAACCCCATTATACTTCTTTTTTTGCTGCATTTCCTGGAATGCACGCTACAGTTTTCTTTGGTTTCTACCAGAATTTGTTACAGAGAAGCAGAGAGAAATTTTGTACATCAAACCAAGCGTGGTTCTCTCTAACATTCAACATGCAGAATTTTAGCATGGGACAAAAAACGCTATTGATTTTAAAATCAAACATTTGACGGTTGCAGTTTAAAAGAACCCCTAAAAACCCAGTGAAAACAGATGAAGAAATTGGAGCACTGTCTTTTTAAACAGGTTACGGACGCATGGATGATATGGCAAATTTGTTTGGTGAGAGTGTAAAATGGCTAACCTTCCTCATTCTTATCAGCTCTTCCTCTTTTTCTGCAGGCTGCTGCTGTGGGGCAGTGATAAAAAAAAAAAACAAGAAGTTGTTGGTTCATTTAACTGTGTCGAACCTCACTGTTTAAGCTTAAAAATAGATATATATGTGAGCAACCTA
This sequence comes from Mesitornis unicolor, assembly GCF_000695765.1. Taxonomy (NCBI): domain Eukaryota; kingdom Metazoa; phylum Chordata; class Aves; order Mesitornithiformes; family Mesitornithidae; genus Mesitornis; species Mesitornis unicolor. Next base: position 10,181 of record NW_010158053.1, read on the forward strand.
ACTGAATTATTAGCACAAACCTGGGGCTGGTCACCATTCGTGGTGGGTAATGTGACCTCAATGTGCGTTTTCCTCACCTACATTTAAGAAATAAATTGGTAAAAACATTTCTTGTTAGTAGACTTGTTTCAGGAGAACATTTAGTTTCAAAACGCAGCTGCATCAAGTTGGTTTTGAAATGCTGGGTGAACATGCAAAAACCAACATGCAGCCCCTCCGGAAAGAGTTAATGACACCACAGCTCTCGTTAGTTCGTAGCACATTTACAATAATTCCTTCAGCTTGAGAATTATTTGCATTTGAAGACGTTTCCCGCTCGCATTAGCGTGGCCAGGCAGTGTTTGCAATTTTCCTTCGCAGCCGGATCTCCCAGGGAAATCCTTACCAAAAGCAACATGCTCGAGTGAACCTTCTCCAAACCAGACCATCCGTTATGCACAGGTATTACGTTCACAGGGTCAGTAAGAAGAGACCTAGCGGCAGAACCAAGCCTAACATCACAAACTCAGGTCTTTTCTGCCCGTAAGTAGAGAGCCAAGATTGTCTTAACACTTGAAGGGAAGTATTTTAGGGAAACTGGATTGCCAAATCCGCTGAAGGCAAAAGCATCGGGGGTGTTAAAAGAAGTGATGCAGCTATATTTGAGAAACAGGGTAAATTTGGCACGTTTGAATCCACAATTTCCTCCTACATCTACATCTAAAGGAAAAAAAAATGCAGTGTTTAAGTATATAGGAAGAAAACCTGTAATAAGGGAGATGGGATGAATAACATTTCCTCATTCTCAGTTTAACGCTGTGCCGTGCACCGCAGGAGCGACGTGGCACGACGCACGCTCCAAGGGCCATCCTGAACACCTCTTCGGAGTTCTCACTTCAAAATTACAGGTCACACACACCACGATTTTCCTTCCTTCACCTTCATCTCCCAACCTCAATTAACAGTGACGTCCCCTGGCGTTAAGTCAGACAAGACCCACTGCGTGACACGTTACAGCAAAACATGGCTCCAGGAATGCTGAGAACAGCTGAAATATTTGGAGTAAAGTGAAATATAGAAGTAGTGGAGCGATGTGACAATTGGATGTGAAGGCATACGCCTCTGCTGCAGCATTGGGCTGTTTCAGTCAATAAGATTTGCAGAATATTAAGGACACTGTCACGTGAACAACAATTTTTTACATTATTATCACTCATGAGAACAATACAGGCAGATCAACATCAGCAGAGGTCTCATTTGTAGAAAGCTCAAATAATGTTAAATCAGTAATTTTAAATAACGTTTAAAAACAAACCCCAAAGTTGTAGCCCTGTTTGCACATACACATGAACCGCTCTCCCAGAGAAAGCCCATCAACGTCAAAAACATCTGCACTCAGACGCGGGGCCGCGGAGCAGATCCCTATCACAATTTCACTGGAACTGCTCCCGCTGTCATACCAGGAATCAGTGCAGCCAGCCCAGCGAGGGGTGAGCCCTGAATTCACCATGAACTGCTGTGCAACCCTCGCCAGCTTTTCGGATGCCGTATCAGTGAGCTGCATTTACTTGGACTGCAACCACCAAAACCCAACCACCCTGGACCTCCTCCTTCCTCGCACCCTGGGATCTCCCTGGGACCTGGACCCCCATTTCTCCCTCCCACCCGATCCCCGGGTAAGGAATCAACCCCTCGCTGCCCGGGAGGGGAAGGGGCACAGAGTGGGTGCTCCAGGGCAGCCTCCAGAGCCGATGCTGGACTGCAGCACCAGCGCAGCCTCTTCCATAGCAGCTCCATGCTCACGTACCTTGGTTGTATCCACCGGCTGCGGCTTGGCTTTCTCCACCAGGATTTCTTCACGCCTCGCCACTGGTTTCGCAGGTTCCTTTTCCACTTTCGAGACAGAGACCTTGTCCTTCGGGTCGGGCTTAGCTGGGCCTGGTTCTGCAGCGTGGCTCTGAGCGATGGCCGGGGCGGAGGTGGGACGGGGGCTCCTCTCCGGGGTTATCACGGCCACCGCTGGGGATGGGGAGAGAAGACAGGGACACGGTTCAGAGCGGGGAGCGTTCCCAAAGTGCCAGGCAAAGCCTTTCCAAATTACAGTGCTGTCATTTCAAAAAGAAAGGGAGGAGGGAGGAAAAAAAGCTAAAGGAAATAAAGATGTTGAGCGAAGCAGCTTGTGCGTTTAGTACGGGAAAGTTGAGATTATTTTCCTTATGGTTTAAATAAAATAAAATCAAACCCCAAAACAGATGGTTTACAAAAAGCAAGCTTGCACTCTGCAGAGAAGCCACACCAGAAAGGCAAATCTGGTTTTGACGCTGTGCCCTCCGTTTCTGGGTCCTTCGCACACAACAGACACAGACGTCCACCCCAGAGCAGCCGAGGAAACACAAACACTCAGAGCTGAGGTGCGCTCCTCACTCACTGGCATCTCCTCAACCCAAACCAGATGCTTGTGGAAGGGCAACACAGGCTTTCCTCCATCTCCCCAATCTTTTCAGCAATTCAGACCAAAGAAATAACCAACGAGCATTGCTCTGTAAAACTTTACAGCATCCCCAGGTGGGTTTCAAAGCAGGCTGGGCTGTGTGGCCGATGGGTATCTCCTGCTGCTGCTGCTGTGAGAAGATACCCGGCATCTCCAGATCGGTGACAGTGCAGGAATGAACAGCGTGCTGCCCAAAAATCATCTTTCCAGAGGATGACAGGCTTAAAAACAAGCACTAGGAACTCAAAAAATCAACTGCCTCCTCTGTCCCTTGATTCCTGATGTCCCACACAGTTTCTGATCCCTGAAGAAAATATTCAAGCCAACACCATGCGACAAAGCAAGCCCCAATTAATTCCCTGTGCATACCTACAGATGCAATAAGCCATTTAGTTCTCCTGATGTTGGTATGTACGGCTGTTTAATTAAAAATACACCAGTCACCTGAAGTAATTCCTTGGACACAGTCTCATATTCCTGAAGTGAGTTTAAGCAGCAAGGGTGACACTCTGTAACCCACCCCAGCCACCACGAGTTACCAGCGTCCATCCAGCTGGTCAAAGACACGGGAAAATTGGGCATTAAACAAGAAATTGTAATTTTAAATAACTCCTTAGTGAGAATTCCTGTTTCACTGCAAAGCCAACTGCATCTCATCTGCGTGTACAGAATCAAGTATCCCTGTGGCCAAAACTATACAAGACAGAGGGGCACAAAGCCCCTTGATTTTTCAGAGACCAAACCTATACTTATAAGGCAAACTCCTCAACACGTCTCGCTGAAAATCCACACTAAAACCCCAACCACCACCGCCGTCTCCGTTCCCTCCCCCCACTCTTCAGCACGGCAGTTCATTCCTGTGAGGCAGACATTGCGTGATCCTTTCGGAAGGACAACCGGTGCCGTGTCCCGGTGTTATCGATGCTGTGGAAGCGGTGACAGCTGCCGGGGGGGTTGTACAGTGAGGGTGAGACGCAGGGACAGTCGGGATCGGGAGGATGCCGGGTGTGCAAAGCCGTCGCGGTGGTACCTGACTCCTTTGGGACCGGCTCTAGTTCTCCCATCACCACCGTTTTCTCTTCCTCTTCCTCCTTCTCTTCAATCGGGCTTACCTCAACACTGCCAAGAGCACGTTTGGCTAAAAAAGTTACGGATGGGTTAAAATGCCACCTCGAAGATGAAGCAGCAAAGGAAACACTGCCAGTAGTAAAGCTGCACGGCCACCTCTCTTTAGGGACTCCTGCTTCTCTCACAGTGCTTCATAGGATCCAAACACACAGCAAAAATAACAACAGCTACCAAGCTTTTCCTCTGCCATTCAACGATGAGCTCTGTGCTGTCCAGAACTGCTTTATTTCAGCTACATTTTCTTGACCTTTGCCTATTTTGACACCTGATGGTTTAAACTCAGTAACAAGCACTGCTCCAAAAGATGAGATATAAAATATCAATCATCCCCCTGGTGAAGAAAATGGTCCCTATTGGGAAAATACGCATCAAGAGGAGGAAAAAGTGCAGGAGGCGGACGAGGGGAAGGGGCAGCCGTGGCAGGAGATCCCCCAGATGTGCTCAGGTCTGACAGTGGCTGACGTCCGCTCTGCTGCAGCCGTCCCATGGGATATCCTCGAGTCCGAGCACAGGGGCTGGCTGGGTGGTTTTTATCATAATCAAGAAAACAGGTGAAGCTCCCAGTTACCTCCCTCCACAGCTCCAGTCTCTCTCCCTGCAATGACTAATGAACGCTGCTTTTAATTAAAACTGGGGTGGATGTGTCTGCAGCAGTGAAGTTGCTCTGAAACTCCTTCCCAACCAGGGAAGACGCAGGCTCTCTAGTGAAGAAATAAAGCAGAGCGCAGGTGACCTCCAGCAGTCCTGGAACAACAACCTGATTTTCAGGCACCGCATGTTCCTACAGCTCAGGGGAACGAACTTTACGAGAAGGAACAGCAGCAGAGGAGGGTTAAGAGGCCACTGCACACCCATTTCAACACGCAGGCACACAGCCAAGCCGCGGCACGGCTCCTCATCGCACCCAGGGGCCCTGAGAAAGCAGTGCTCGCTATAGCAGCACACTTGCAAAGCCGAGTGCGATTTTTAGTGGCAACGAACACCACAGCAAACGGTGCAACCTCCATCCTGCAGCACTGCAACCCCGCGGGTCACAGCACGGGCGGCTGCGAGAGCCACACCTGCGGCTGTACCTGACCGCGTCCGCAACGGCTCCGGCAACTTTGGCTTGGAAACGGGAACCTTAAACACCTCTACTTTCTGCTCCTCCTCTTCTTCCTCTGCAATGGGTTTCATGTCAAAAGTCTCAAGAGCGTGTTTGGCTAGAAAGAGGTTTGCATGCGTTAAGAGAGCGGCGGGAGAACCGCACGGACACACAGCGCTCACCGCAGCAGAGGAAAGAGCGAGAGGAGATCCCTCTCCAAGGCAGCGGCTGAGGACAGCAAGGAGGGCTTTAAACCAGGCAGCTTAACAGTGATTTTTCACTGCTCAATTGCATATGGGTCTTTTTAGGGCTGTCAGGCCCAAGAGTGCATTGGATGAGAGGGGAAAAGAACGACACGAGTCAGCTCTGCAGGTTCTGGCCTTTGCAAACGGCTCTCGAGCGCGGTACCAGGATGGGCTCTGTGCTGGCTGGGAAAATCCAGGAAAAACACCCCCAGGCTCCTCTAGATAAAAACCTACATGAAAACCAGCAGCTGTAATTAAATGTACTTGAGTGATCAACTTCAAATCTAAAACTTAAGAACATACAGCCGTATACTCTGGTGTTATAAACGCTAACTCTCCTGTTTTTACAGCATCAAACCTCCCAGGCAACACTGACCAGAGAGGATTCGAGGCAAGACAGTGGTGGGGACACAGTCTGCCACGCTACTTCATGAAAGCTTGATCCAGATTTCATACTGGCAAAACAGGGATGTCAAAAGCACACCAAAAACTCAGCACAGAAGGGAAGTGGAGCTGCACACAATGCATTTGCATCCAAATTATCTTCAGCCCTAACGCACCACAGGCAAAGACTGCAAATGTTTGACAACACTGCTGCTGTGATGTGCTTATTAGTAGTCAAATATGCTGTTGTACCTACGGACCTCTTAAGGGCATTAATATTTATTAATAGTGCCTATCTTAAACAGAAATATATGCTCCATGTGGCAAAATGGGTTGCATTTCTCAACCCCCCCCAAAAAATCCAGAATAGGCTTATAAAATGGCAAGCAGGTCCCGGGATGAAGAATTTCAGAAGCTTTACAAGAAGTTTCAAGATCAAACTTTAAAGTTTTCTCATCTGCATTTACAGAAAGACCCAAATTTAATAAGGACGCAGCTCTCAAGTGCCAGCACATCCTAAACTGTTCCCCACCTCCCCACAAGAATTACAGTCTAATAAGGTGCAAGGTGGAAATTTAAGGAGTCTCCCAGAGCCGGGCTCTGTCCGTCCTCTGCCCGTGAAACTCTTCGTGCAAAGAAACGAAAAAGAAAGCCGCCGGATTTGGTGAAACTTGGAGTTTACAAGCATGTAAAGGATAGGAAAGGCGCTGCAGAAGAGTTGTAGCCACCACCACAGCTATACCTGGCTTCTCTCGGATCTGATCCATGGGTTTCGGTTCGGGAACCTCAACCACCACCACCTCCTCCTGCTTCTCTTCCTCTACGGCTCTGAACCCAACCTTATGAGTCGCACGTTTAGCTGAAGAAACGGGGCACATGTTAACGACTGCCCACACAGCAGACGGGAAAAGGCTGCAGGCTTCAACGGGGACAGAAGCGTTACATTCACAGGCTGCTCTTTCCAAGCTCTGACATGCGGGATGGCAGTGGGGATTTCTCTCCTCATCTGGGCTGGGAACGGGCTACAGGGCATGGCCAAGGGGCAACCAACAGCACTGGTCCCCTCGCCTGCGTGCATCGTGCCTGGGTAACCTCACATGCATGGACTGCAGGGAAGCGGGCATTTGGCTTTGCTGCATATGGAGCTTAAAGCACGCAGCTCTTCCCTCGGGGCTCTGAGGCTGGGGGTGTTGTTAAAGCCCCATAAACCCATGCCAGGAGAGGGGCAGCCTGGCTGGGGTGCTGGGACCTTGGGGCTCAAAGCAACGCTGTTCCTGCTCCATCAGATGACCTCGGTGCAAAGGGATGCTCCACTTTCCCTGAATCCTAATTTTACAAGCATCCCATAACTCAGATGAAGGGCAGCAAATGTAGGCGCTCTCCTTCCATGCCTCAGCTCCTCTAACCTGCTACTATCCAGCTCTTTAAAAAATGTCAGGGATGAGCCCACCTCATTGATATGCTACAAACTTTGCTGTTAGCATCGCTTTAACCGATGCTGAAAAAGTTTCAAACAGTCCTGGCAAAAAATCTCCCCCTCAAAGAAATTTAGGAAGCTACGTTAAATAAAACAAATCCTAGAATAGCATAATTCCTGATCTGCTAAAAGGAAAATGCATTGAGATTGAACGAGGAAATAACTTTACAACCAGACCTTTGCCATCAGCCTTCAGCACCCACCTACATCCTTTTTGTCAGCTCTTGCTAGTACTGCTATCAGTTTGTGTTTTATACCAAGGCCTCGTATAAAGTGAAAAGTTATGCTTTTTTTTTTAAAGCGGGGAATTTAGGGATTATTTAAGGAGTATTTCAGCATGAAGAGGACCAGACACTCACCTCCATCCAGGCTCCTGGAGGCTCGCTTACTTGCCGTCCGCTCGAACTGGGGAGCGGGTCGGTCGATCAAGGCACTCGCCTGCCTCGTCTGCGCCTGCGTCCGGCCGCTGTAGCGGAATTTGGAGCCCAGCGCCAGGAACCTGCTCTTCGGGATGGCCTCGGTGGACGTCAGCCTGAAAAGCACACGCACAATTAAAAATCATACCTCCGGATACAGGAAGTGGGCAGGTAAAGAGAAATTAAGACACAAATTAAAGAAGTCTTCATTAACAAATCAACATACACTAACAATGAGCCTCACATCTACACAAGCTGCAGGACCTCTGTCTAATGTATCTTATGAAGCAGAAGCTGCCTAAAAATTTAGTACAATATAAATACTTAATGCTTCTGCGACCAATTCACCTCAAATTTTGTGAAACACCTTCAAAGCACCAAGGAGCACGGAAGGAGAGCTCATTTTCAGCAGCTGATCTAAAGCATTATCCAAGGTGAGCCTACCATTTAGAAAACCCACCTGAAAAACGTGTGATGCTCAACACACACTTTCCACAGCTTCTTCGCCGCCCGGTAACTTGGTAGCTTGAACCCAATTGTACTTTCATACTGTTCTTGCTGCAGAAAATAGAAGTTATTTAGGTATAGCAAGAAATAAATGTGGTAGGAATTCAGTTCCCAGCCCATCAACCTGTTCTGCTGCAGCACAAACTGCTGGCCGAGCCCAAAATCAGCTGAATTCAGCCCATGAAGTGCAGGAGGAGCTCAGGGCTGAGGAAAGACAGGGTTTGCCCCCAAGCCCGGGCATCTCTCAGGATAAATTGGGATTTCCAGAGGAGCATGCTGTGGGTTTTGCAGCCATTCAGACTTATTTAGCTCCAAATCACGCTGCCCAGGTCAAACAGGTCCAAAAATTGACCTTTCAAGGCTGGTCATGGCAGTCAAACCAGGAGGGAGGAGAGGAGCAAAGAGACAGAACCCCACTACAGTTTCTCTCCCCACTGCGTTTCCAGCAGTTGAGCTGCTCCAGGGATCTCCTCATTCACAAGAGGCAGCGTCGGGGCAGCCACCCCCTGCCTGCTGCAGTCCGAGTGATAAGGTACGTGTATTTGTACTCGAATATTTTTTAAGGGAGACAAAAGAGCCTTTGTCTTGCCCAGTTTCCAAATAAAGGAGTTTGTCCTCTCCCAGTTTCAACTGTGAACTTCCCATCGCTTTCCTCTGGATGCTGGGAATACCACACGGTGCCAGGAGGTGGTGCTGGATGACACCTTGTTTAAATTGCCACCAGCCTTTTTATAGCTTCAGCAATGTCAGCGGGCTTTATCTGAACTTAATAACAAGATCAGCAGCCCAACTGAGTGTAAAATGCCCATTCAGAGGAAAGCTTGCTCCCTACTCTGCTTTGCTTTAGTGAAGCACACAGGTTGGTGATAACCAGAAGGCAATTAAAGAAGACACGAGCACACAGAAGACAGAACGAACCTCCCCTGGACGAATCTTAATAAAGAAGCTGCTGCGTTTGTAGGAAATCTTCAGGACTTTGGGCCACGGGAAGCGGTTGATTCTCAGCTTATCTTTGTAAACAAAAAGGCCACTGGAACAGACTCCCAGAGTGATGTCCACTCCTTCCAAGTCCTGGGAAAGCAGACGAGGATTTAAAGAGTGTCAGAAATACAACGCCTGTCCCCCAAATTACCCCTTTGGTCTACCCCTGAGGCTCTCCTGAATTCATCTCTGCACCCCCAGCCCTCAGCCTCTGTCTCCCTGTCTCTGCCTGCCCTTCCTCCGCGTTTCTCCTCACAGCCTCCTCCCTCCTGCAGATCTCTCCTGTGATGCTGTTTGTTCCAGAGCCCATCCTGCATTTCTCTGAGCAGAGCGGCTCACCTTGCAGGGTCAGAGCCCAATTCTAAGTTCCTCAGCGCAAGGACCTGTCTACATCAGCAGCTTTGTAAAGCTTCCCGTAATATATAAATAATAAGCAAGCAGGAAGAGTCACTTCTCTTGCAACAGCGCTCGAGGCATTTCTGTTGAGTGTTTGTGTGTCTGTACTTCATATAACTTTCTAAAGGAGTCTCCTGAAATAGGGAGGCTTGTTCCTGCAAGGGAATTATAATCAAATTACAAAATCCACAGGCAGAAGCGCACACGCCGATCCTCACCTTGGCTTGGTGAAGGTCGACGCCGTACATGGAGAGCTTTTTTGCATTCTCAAGAAATTCCAGGTCTGCTTGGGCTGGAGTCATGGACCTGGGGAAACAGAGAAAGGGCTTGGGATTGTCAGAACTGTTGCTTTTAGGAGGGGACAGATGAGATTTCACAAAACCATTTACTCATTAAGATTTTCTTTTGCTTTGTGCCCAGATAATGAATTTTTAAATTACTCTGAATGCACAAATTAGTGCTTCGAGAAAGCAGATGCACCTTATTTCTGTGGAGTGGTACAGACTCCAGACAATAAAAAAAGCAAATTCCTGGGAGAGGAAGCGCGGTGCAGGGTACAGAGCCTGACTCAGTGGAGGAACCATCAATTCGGCCAAAGGCAGCGGGTGACAGGTACCGTCCCCCCAGACCCCCTGCCTGCGGACCCCCCCAAGCTCTGCTATTGTTCTCCAAAGCAAAGCAGGGACAGCTGAGACCCCTCAGCAGCGATTCCTACAGGGGCAGAGCAGATGAATGAGGCATTTTCCGGGAACAGATGGTACCCAGTCTGCGGGAGGGGCAACACAGCGCAACTTTGCTTAACAGAAACATCCCGATAATGGGGGCTATTATCAACGTTATTGAAGTGCCCTTGTTAAGACTGTTCTGGTGTCTGAGGTACATCCAACAGCTCTGCTGGGAGGGTATTTGGCTGCATACATTTCATTTTGTTCCCCGCTTTGATGTCTTTCTTACCAAGTGTTCACATGTGTCTCGTGTGCGATGTAAATAAGAGGTTTTAGTGGTGGAGACAGGGCAGACAAAGGGGACTGCAAGGACAAACCTCTAGGAAAGACGCAGGAGCGGTCGCCACGTCCAAATTTCCACGCTTTGCAAGGAAAGCAGCCAGAGATGGAGCACGGTTCA
>NW_010158053.1:20424-27133 GCF_000695765.1 Mesitornis unicolor
GCTTTCCCACTGAAAACCCTCTGACAGTTTAACGCTCAGAGGATATGGACCAGAAATTAAACGGGTGCATATTTCTTCCTCCCTCCTGCATGCACGAGCAGATTAAATACAACTGCACCCTGTACCCTGAACTATCTTTCTAATGAAGCCATGAATAATTCAGTGATGTGATCTGCCACTTCGAGCACAGCTAACGGCCTTTGACTTCAAGCCATGAAGCTTGTCAGCGGTCCCGGACTTATTTTCCCTCATTTCCTCTCCTCTCAGTGTAAATGGAGAGGAATCAATCTGAAGTATTGATTTGCGAGGTTGAGCAAAGTGTTAATTGTAGCTTTGGTCACAGCCGAGGGCACCCGTCCATTCTTCCCCATCACACTCAGCTTATGGGGTCCCATCTGCCTGCAAGGTCTCGGTTTTGCTCTGTTCCTGCGATTACGGCACCGGACGGCAGCTTTCACAGGTCAAGGGGCTGTTGGCTGAAGGCACCAGTATCACCAAGTGATAAAAACCCCAAATGTTATCTTCAGGAGGGCGCAGGAGCTGCAGGCTGGATGCTCCTACACAGCTCCACACAGCATCTACAGTCCAAGCACTTGAGAGCATCAGTGAAAATCTACGATGAATGAAATCATCTACGAAGACAGGCTGAGAAAGTTGGGGCTGTTCAGCCTGGAGAAGAGAAGGCTCCAGGGGGACCTTATAGCGACCTTCCAGGACCTGAAGGGTGCCTATAAGAAATCTGGGGAAGAGCTGTTCACTGGGGCATGGAGCAATAGGATGAGGGATGATGGTTTTAAACTAGAAAAGGGGAGATTTAGGTTGGATATGAGGAAAAAGCTCTTCCCCATGAGGTGGTCGATCACTGCACAGGTTGCCCAGAGAGGTGGTGCAAGCCCCATCCCTGGAGATATTCAAGGCCAGGCTTGATGGGCTCTGAGCAACCTGATCTGGTACCAATGTCCCTGCTGACTGCAGGGTTGGACTGGATGAGCTGTAAAGGTCCCTTCCAACCCAACACAGTCTGTGATTCTAAAATCTGCTCCAAATAAGAGGAGGAAGAGGTCTGGTTACTGTCACCCTTCCATCTTCAACCCTACCTTAACAAGACACATCTGGCCAGGTTATGGTTGTGCTTGGAAACACGAGGACAGCCCACCTGCAGGTTTATCACTCATACGGTATCCCGAATAATTCCACATTATGAAGTGTTACTCATTAACCGTGGCAGCAGAAAACCCCCCGCACGCCGTAGGACTACAGCACAGACACAGAGACGGGATCTGCTCCAACCAGACTGCAACCCAAAAATCACATAAATCCCAAAGCAAATATTAAAAAAAAGGACAAAGGACAAGGTTAAAACACGCAAATTTACTGCATTTTCACGTGAAATAAAATCTGCTTTCATGGCTATGTTGCCGGAAAAGAGCACTTGTTAAAAAAGAATTGCCAGAGTTTGCATCTGCTTTCTAAAAACACAGTTTCTTCATGCAGGAAAAAAGAATTCCAGCTTCTGGACAGATTTTATTATAACTTTAAAATATTACATCTTTTTTAAATAGTTCATTTTCTCAGTAGCTGAAAAATCACACCTTAATATTAAAGCTTCTGCTGCCAACACAAAACTCAATGCAGGAGGAAACCAAAAGCCTATAAAGCAGTGGGGAAAATACCAGAAAACCCCATGATTTCCAGCTGCTCCTCACCTGTATGTTTTATGAAGCTCCACGACCTTCTCTTCCAGCTCTTTTGATGGGTTTGGGGCCAATTTAAACTCACTGATGTAATCTGGGCCGTGCAGATCGGGATCGTAGTCTCCCAGCTCAGACTGGACCGTGTAGGAACCCAGCAGAGCCAAAGTGGCAAAGGAGCAAGGCAGCCGCCCCGAGATGATGTCCTGTCTAAGCTGAAGACACAAGTAATACCTGAGGGGGAAAGCAGAGTATTATTTACAGAGAGCACAGAGAAACTGAAGGATCAAACAGAGTCTCTTTTTTATGCCACTGGTGAATGCAGGATGATGCCTGTTCCCAATTTCCACCTGTATTTTTCCTTATGGGGTAATGTTCCCATGGTAAACAGCATGGAGAACAGGAGGACTTCAGGTCACCTCCACGCTGCAAAGGGAGTAGAGGGCACTTATGAGCAGAAAGTCTTGTTTTTAAATAAAATGTGCTTTTCTATACAAACACACACACACACCAGAGAAGGCTCCAGAGGGACCTTATAGCGACCTTCCAGGACCTGAAGGGTGCCTATAAGAAATCTGGGGAAGAGCTGTTCACTGGGGCATGGAGCAATAGGATGAGGGTCAATGGTTTTAAACTAGAAAAGGGCAGATTTACAGAATCACAGAATCACAGAACGTTAGGGATTGGAAGGGACCTCAAAAGCTCATCCAGTCCAATCCCCCTGCCGGAGCAGGAACACCAGATGAGGTTGCACAGGAAGGCGTCCAGGCGGGTTTTGAATGTCTGCAGAGAAGGAGACTCCACAACCTCTCTGGGCAGCCTGGTCCAGTGCTCTGTCACCCTCACTGAGAAGAAGTTTCTTCTCCAATTGAAGTGGAACCTCCTGTGTTCCAGCAATTTAGGTTGGATATTGGGAAAAAGCTCTTCCCCATGAGGTGGTCGATCACTGCACAGGTTGCCCAGAGAGGTGGTGCAGGCCCCATCCCTGGAGATATTCAAGGCCAGGCTTGATGGGCTCTGAGCAACCTGATCTGGTACCAATGTCCCTGCTGACTGCAGGGTTGGACTGGATGAGCTGTAAAGGTCCCCTCCGACCCAACACAGTCTGTGATTCTGTGATTATAAATGACACTGCTTTACACATGTGGCCAACAGCGAAGAGCAGCAGAGCAGCAGCATCCCACACATCCACTAAAACAAACAAAAACCCCCTCCAAACCATTACAGAATCTGATCTCCTTGCTCAAGGATGGTATAAAATCAAAATCTTAAAAATTTCTGTTCAATCTGCCCGTTCTGAAAGTGCTCACAGCTCTGCTGAGCGAGGTTAATTCACCTGGTTATGTCCTCCGTCAGCTGCGCGGGATCCGGGGGATAAAACTTGACGTTGAAGGTGAAATCCCAGGGGCCTCCTGCAATTACAGAGAGGTTGAGAACAATGAACACAGCACAACAGCTTCGGGACAGTCAGTTGTTACAAAAAGCTGGGGATATCCAATAGGGGATCACAATACTGGTTTTGATCCTGTTCACTCACTGAAGCAGCCAGTATAAGGTTCAACCTCATTTACAGGAGCTAAGATACAAGCAGGAGGAAAACAAGCAGGGCAGAAAAATACAACGAATAAACCACAACTTGTGGGAAAAAAATGAAACCCATCGCTAAGAGGCTAAATTATCTATTTTCTCATTAACTGAAAAGAAAGATTGATGAAGAGAGGTCAGGCGTGTGCTGGAAGTTAATGAATTAGTATTGTATCATCACTCAACCCAGTTTTCCCACTGCTGGTGAGGAGCAGATGTGCTAATTCACTCAGAGCCAAACCGGGCGGTCACACCACGGCTTAAACCCAGCACCACACAAGCATCAACCTCTGGATGAAACCAGCAAGCACTGAGCTGGGAAGAGCTTTACAAGTCCAGATCTAAATGCTTTAAATACAGCTTCCTGCAAACCTCGTCCAGCACCGCTACAGGCATTAACTGCCGTTAAAATCCACGTAATCACACCTAAATTGTGGTGTGGACAGCCTAGGCGACACAGCTGAAGGGGTTACTCCCTCTTTTCCTTGAAAATAGTCACATTTACCCACAGCAAACAGTCCTGGCCCACCCATTAAGCACTCAAAGTAACGTTCATACTCACAGCTCCCTCCGGCTGTGCCCTTTAACTCCATAGTTCAAAATAACATTTATTCCACAAAGAGAAGATACCCCTGCGGTGAACCTGCTCAGAGATTTATCACACTCTGCACCAGGGAGGAGGAGGGACACAGCGTTCGTGGATTTACTCCTTATACAACTGGGATTAAACACCCAGCACGTTGTCTGCTTTACACACAATGCAAAACAACTTATTCCATGGAGATATTTTAGGTAGCAGAGGATTCCTAAACCACCATGCATTGGGGTACACCCACTCATATGTACACACAACATAAATTCAAGTAAACTCCAATAATTTGCCATTTAACCCATCTCAGGGGAGCAGATTTCATAGCTCATCACATTTTAAAGGTGAACTTTACCTGCATGGCACAGGGAAGTTGGCAAGAGCAGGAGCTTTCCCAACCCCATAGCCCTGCAGCATCTCCCCCCCTAGTCTGTGCTTAATGACACGCGTTGCTCTGCACCTCCACCAAAAGCATACGTAAAACAGTGTTTTACTTCCATAAAACAGTATTTTACTTTGTGAAACAGTATTTTACTTTGTGAAACAGTATTTTATTTTGTAAAACAGTATTTTACCTCCGAAGCAGTCAGGCTTGCTCCTGAGAGAAAACAAAAGCCTCTATAACTTATTTAACGTCGATACTATCCTCATCTTGAACTAATTCAGCGCTAGCAGACCTTAAAACACAACTTTGGAGAGCATCTGGTATTTGCCCTGATACTACTCGAGCCATTTATCATTCCAGTACCCCTGTTTGGACCCCAAAATAGCTTTAGAGTCCATAAAGCCTTACCACAGCATACAGTTTTGCTCGGGCTCTCCCAGTCTCCTTTGGGGTTCAAATGGTTCCCACTGACACTGATTTTTCCCACCCTCCAACAGGAAGTAAATCCCACACCCCAAGCTATGTTTTCCCAAGGAAATGACCTTTTTTCTCCTAAATTTAGAGTATTTAAGAAGAGAAATGATGCAACTTGTGCTGATCCCTGCCAGAAACCCTCACTCAAACTCACCTATCCCTGGGCCCCCCGGGTCGCCCACCAAAGCCACGCAAATTTAGGGAAGGGAGGAGAAACCACACACCCCCACACGACGAATTCACTCTACTCACCATGAACCTGCTTTTTGATTTCTTTGGCAGGATCCAGCCACGTCTGTAAGAGGATAAAAACATTCACGGCTTAGCAGACAGCCCAGAACCACCCTGGAAAACTGCAAATCGCTAAAAATACGGCAAAAAGACAACATCTGACACGGAGGCAGCCATGGAAACCGGAGCAACGGTGACTTTTTCACAACTTTTACTCCAGTTTGCGATCCCAGTGGGCGCATTTCCAACCCTGCACCCACCAGGTCTGTGTAGGAGAGGCACAAGGAACAGGAGACATTAAAATAAAAGCCATATATTAGAGCTGCTGCACATAGCAGGCCCGGTCACTGCCATCTCCAGCTACAAGGGGCACCTGCGCAACCATTTTTTCTCTCCAGAACCTTTAAAATTAGGCCAATAGGATGCCTGTGTTCATTTTAGGCACTCTGTCTTCATACATCCCCTACTCAGAACAAAGCTCGTCAAGACTTTCTATTCTTAGTTACGGGTTTTAATCACCGAAATAGGAGTGACAACATCCAATCGCTGGGGAAGGCTGGAATATTTGACGCGTGTGACAAAAACATCGCCTCTTTTAAGCATGACTCAAGTTTCTAGTAATCATCTCCGCTACAGATTTAGAAATACATCCTTTTTATTCCCCCCTCCTCTGTAATTTGGGGTTTTGTGGGATGCTGGTGCAACAGAAGCCTCAAAAAAACAGCTCCTGCTTGGCCAGCACGGTCTGAGCCTTCCCCTCTGCTGAAGGGGACGGTGCTCAGAGCCCTCCTGGAGAGGCTACACAAAACCCTTCTTCATTTCCATGAGCCCTGAGCAGGATTTGGACGCCCAGGTCCCCAAGGTGAAGGCATTAACCCATTGAATCCCCCCAGCTAATCTGTCTTGCCCAGGACACGTAACTCCATGGCAGGGAGACAGCGATACTTACGTTTAATCTTATCTTTTCATATGCTCGCCCCTCTAACCCATAAAACTGGGATACGAAACCCATCTGAAAGGCAGACATGCCTCTCGCTGTCTTTTTAGGGCCAATGTTTTAAGCGGAGCATCTCTACATCCATGAGTGCTCGTTACTGCCGTGATAACAGCGATTTCGGGCAGCCGAGCCCAGGGTGCAGTCATGCACTCGCCCTGCCCGCGGAGAATGAGGGACACAGCAATTAACAGCACTTTTATCCAACGATGTGTCATGAATTCATAGGAAACAATCCTCCCTTTCAGAGCAGCATCAGCAGCAAACTCCTTCAGTGCTGACCAACTCTATCCACTGCCACCATCTCCTGTTCCCACTGCCACCATCTCCTATGCCCATGTGGGAAAAAACCCATCCCCAGGAAGGTTTATTCCCTAAATATCAAGTAGGAAAAACCCACACACAACCCTTTCCTGTCCAGGAATGCATCTCTGTCTGCTCTGCACAGCTCCGATGAGGTGCAGATGCTCCTCTGTTGGTCTCCTATTAAGATCATTTCTACTTGTGAATCAGTAACTCGGTGACAGGTCTTGCTTGAAATCACAGCAAGATGGAGCTTCAGATTTTGAAGTTCAATGAAATATAACCAGAGAGATTCCCAAAAAAACCCAAAAATGACATCTCTCTTTCCCCAGCCGAGCAAACCAGACTTCCCCTGAGAAGCTTACTCTGCTAAACCCGTGGGTGGTGGCTTTACTCCCAGCTCTGGGGCACAAATGTGACAAAACTCTTCTCAGTCCCCATGGCTAAAAAGCAGGAAT
>NW_010158053.1:27164-37267 GCF_000695765.1 Mesitornis unicolor
CAGGAATGGTCACAATGTGACCAACACAACCGGTTCAAAGGACCTCAAAGTGGGCCCTTGATGCCAATGTCGCACACTTTTGGCTAGCTCCATTGAACAGAGCTTGAGTAACTGCTCGAGTTAAAACATAACCAGGGCTTTAAAAGATAAGACACTGCTTGAGTCTAAGCAAACAAAGACCTTACACTGAAACCATACCAGTAAGTTTTGGTATGAAGCACGCCTGTTTGAGGCCAAAGCCTCCACTAAAGAATGCTGTGGGTGTCTCCAAGCAAACCCTACAAAAAATGACACCGATGCCAGGCCAACAGCTCTTACTGCTGCTCAGTTGGGTCCCCTGTCCCCCTGCCCATGTGTAGGCTCATTTTATGTAGTCTAGGAGTAGTTAACCTGCTCTTAAAATCACAATAAAACAACTTGCTCCTTTTCTACAGTGAAAACCACCTTATCTTCCTCTGATTTCTTGAGCTTTACAAATTAATGGCAACACTTTGCAGTAAACGAATATAATGAATTTTCTCCAGGTAGAGATCCAAGTTCACGTAGCTGTTTTTTCACTAAAATCCACGCTCCTGTAGCCATTTATTCATTATTTCTGCCTCTGTGATGACCCTCTTAGTCCCGTTTCTGGGGAGGCCACCAAAAGGAATTCTAAGAAGAGCTTATGCACCACCTCTTCCTTCGAAAGAGCTGAACCACGCAACAGCAGCTGCTTACCCTGACGGTCGGCGTGTCCCATATGGCCAACCCAAAGTAGTCTTCTTCCAGGAGATTGAGGTGGTCACAGACTTTTTTAAGCAGATCCTGCCCCTTGGCGTGTTTCTGCAAAGAGACAGAAGGAATTCGGTGGGACGGGCTGGTTTTTGCATGGGAGAGGGGAAAAAGGGAACATAATCAGAGCACACTGGACGCTGCCATGGAGGGGAAAAAGCCCCGAGCAGCTCAAAACCAGATGTCCTGGATGTTTCTGAGCAATCACCTCATACAGGAGAGAGAATGAGGCTTAAAAATTCAAACTGGAGAGGCTTTGGAACCACACTGGGTCTCTACTACCATCAACTCTGTATCTGAAGCGCCCCCAAGGCTGGGCCTCTCAACACCACTCCATAAACACCGAGGGTTTCTATGGTTCTTCACTCCTGAAGCCAATCTGCTGCTCCAACCCACTGCTACAGACCCCCATTTTGGGGGCAACCCAGCTTAGCAAGGTCACAAAACAGCGGCTCAGAGCCAAAACCCATCATTCCCGCTGCCTTTTCTCCAACCTGATCTGCTGATGAAACCCAGCCTCTCCAGCATTGCTTTATGCACCGAAAGCTGCTTAGCACACAACTTCTTGCCTCCAGAAATACACTTTAAGCATTCCTATCTCCTCTTTTTTATTATCTTTTTTTTTCTTTTTCAAATCCTGCAGAAGTGAACCGGCCCCAGGAACAGATACCCTTTTAGTCCAAAAGCATGAAGGAAAACACCCCTGAGGCACAGAGCTACGGTAACCAGCAGCAGCTAATGCTGTTGGAGGCTTTGCTAACAAGAAAGTGCAGTTGCAGTGACGCAAAATCAGCTTTACTAATGCATCGCCTGTGCCTGCACCTCTCCTTTCAGTCGTATTTGCGTGGCTACTGACTCAAGACCACAGCTTTGTTTTCTTCCTTCAGCTGTAAGGTCCTTAGTGCACACGTTGTGACTCTATAGGGAACGCAGGAACACGTATAGGAACATAGTGCATGGGCTAGCCTGGGTATTTCTCAAAGATTTGGCAATTAAAAGACATACAGGAATTAAAATCCTTCCATGGTTGCCAATTGGAAAGGATGCCTGAAAGCACAGATTCTTCTTGGATAAAGGGATTTGTGCTGGTGTCTGTCTGCATCTTTGCATTCCCCTCCCAATTAAATCTTAATAAATTATCAGAGTGCTAGAGTGGGATGATATTGGCATTAAAGCCAACCGAGGGGGTCTCGCTGACACCGCAGCCCCTCCTCATCCTCTGGGCAGGGCCCACCGTGACCCTCAGGACCCACAACAAGAGACATCCACCGCCCTGCTCAAGCCAGGACCAACCACGCCACCACCAGTGACCACCCAGTCTGATGGCATCTGACGGCATCGCTGCAGCAAATCACGCACACCACCAGCGTTTTGGGGTGCAGTTTCCTTTCGGGGGCTGCACACAAGATCCCCAGCAAAGGGGAAGGCGATGATGAGGGCGGTGATGCTCGGAGCTGATCCCCTGCAATAGCAGCAGCGACGTGGTGACAGAAACGGTTGGCGCTGACCCACTTGTCCAGGATCACCCAAGGTGATTTCACCAGGAGCAGTTTGCCCACATACCCTCTCCTGGGCCATTTAGCTGGGGAAAAACAAGCTCGAATGGTTAAGTACTGGATTATTAATATTCCAGACAAGTGTTTCAATACTGAAATGAGGATTTCTTGTAGCTCTTCATTGCCCTGACAGCAAGACAGCCCTGCGAGAGAATGCACAAAATACAGCAGAAGAAAAGCTCTCGGATGAAGGGGTTTGCAGGGCTGTAAGTCAACATAATGATTTTAAATTGTTTACTGCAAATATATCCAACTGTAGACTAAACACTGCGTGGTTTTCTTGACATCCAAGCCCAGGAGTTATGTCAGCCAGCGGCCCCATAGGTGAAGGCACCTTCACCTACACAAATGAACCTGACAACCTGTTTTATTCAAAGAAAAGGGGCAGAAGATACTGAGAAAATCCCGACCTAACACAAAATCCTAAACTCCAGTCTGGAGTATAAGTGAGAGAAATGAACAGCAAGTAAGACAACCTTCTCATGTTTTTCTAACCTAAAAAGATCCCTAAACATCCAGAGATCTTTACAACACACTGGGTAAGTTGTTACAGCTCACAGCAATACTGCCCTGCAGTAAAGCCTGTCACCTAACTCACTGGCACCGAGTCATGCCCCTATTAAATTGTGTTTATGAGGATTTTTCAAGGGGAACAGAAGGGAGAGGGAAAAGAGTCGAAGCAGAAGCAAACCCCAAAAGTACTCACATCCACGGAGCACTCAAAAACGGTGTCATCCAGCAAGACGACTTTGCAGTACATGTTCCTGTGTCTTTTCACCGCTCTCTGGGCAGCTCTCAAATCCTTCTCTGCTTTGGCCTCCGGGGTCTCTGGTTTCGGCTCTGGCTTGGCGCACTCCTCCTTCGTGTCCCCTCCTTCCTTGTCCCCCGGTTCCCTGATGTCCGGGTCCTGCTCGTCCCTCCTCTCCTCCTGCGCAGGCTGAACCCCCACATCACCCACGTTGTCATTTTGTGTCAAGCAAAGAAATCACACGAACCAAGCATTGCACAGGTGCACTATGGGATTTCACCCCAGTCTGACTGAACTGTGTAACCCAGGGCAGCAGCGTGGGTGAGCAAGCTACTATTAATTTTTGATTATAATAATTAATTAGTATTAATTTTTGAAGCCCTTCAAGTCATTCTTAAGTCTTCATTTAATAAGGGATATTTTATAATAAAGTAATACGTAATAAAGTAATATATAACATAAAATACTATAAACTATAACAATTGTAATTACTATATTGTTGTTATAATTTATAGTAATAAAAATAAAATAAATAACATATAAAGTAATGAAATTATACTAATTTATAATAAATTATTATAATGATTGTAATTATTATATTATCAGAATAGAATAACTATACTATATGTAATAAAAGAAAAAAAGGAGGGGGTGAGAAATCAGAGCAGTTTACATCGTGGTCTTAATGACAGCGCCTTTTGGACCAGGAGGTTTTTCCCCTCCTAGGCCAGACACCCAGTGCACCCAGTGCACCCAGTGCATCCAGTGCCCAGGCCCAGTGCTCCCAGCGCCGCCCTGGGCACTGGGTTTTGTCCCAGAGCACTTGGAGCGCTCGGTGTGAGAAGGGGGGACGCGAAAAGGAGAGGTCAGTGCTGAGGTTTCAGGGCTGAGCTGAGCGAGCAGCTCTCACCACCAACAAGGGAGCGCACCCTCATACCCTGTCCCTTTGCCTCCTGAAGCACTTTGCGAGGCAGTTTAATTCACTAAAAGAGCAGAAGATGCTGTTTGGGGACAGGAGGAGGAAGGAAGCCGGGTTTTTCATTGCACTGCCATTTCAGGAGGTTAAACGAGTTCGCGAGGCTCTGACGAGCGCTGGAAGTGGCTGGATGCAGCTGGAGCAGAGGAAAAGCAAACCCCTGTCTTTTCAGCCCATCGCATCTCATGAAATCACATCCAGCACAAGTGCACCGAGGTATTGAAAAACTCAGCGATGTCCACAAGCTGCTGACTTCTGCTCCAGCAGAGCCGGGACGAGCGGGAGCAGGGAATCAGGCGATGCCCCTCGGTCAGCATTTATCAAACAGGCTGCACCTCGCGAATGCTTGCGCGGCAGAAATATCTGCCGAGTGTCACAGTTCAAAAAGCCACTGGTGTGGATCTAAAATAAGAACTGGGGAAAAAAAAACAAAAACCCCACCAAAACACAAATGCTTCGTCTGAAACAAACAGCCCGTGGGCAACGAAGGCTGTGGGTGCACACTCACGTGCACTCAGAAGCAGCAATTTAAATAGAGACAGGAATCGTGCATTTCTCTTCTTGAAGACACAAATTTCTGGGCTGAAAACGCATGAAAATTCCCAACTTCTCCCCACTCTGCTAATTCCACCCCTGAGAGGTCCAACACATGAGCAGAGATCATCCCATGGCTTTCAGAAGCTCGGAAATTCGGGAAAAGAAAGAAAAAGGTCTTACCTACTCCCTTCTCCACACCTCTGTAACTTTAAGGAGGTGGATTTACAATCACTGCCTACAGTTGGCAGGACTTGAAATTTGTGACAACTTTAAAAACTGTAAGTTTTGCACAGAACATGCCCCTGGCCGTACAGAGCAGGCATCAGGGGGGTGCGAGGAGCCCCATGCGCTGTGCAGAAATCCCGGTCTACGGGATGCATAAGCAGGAAATATTTGTGTTTGGCAGGGTCAGCACCAGCCCGGACTGAGCAGATGAAGTCCCGAAATGCCACATTGGTGCTCCTTGAAGCTGGAAACCCTTTCCCAAATTCCTCACACTACTGATCCACTGTTATTCTGCACACACCAAGGACACCCGGGCCGAGCACCCGCACTGTCGTGAATTGTGGGTTTGAACCCTAATTCTGCTGTGACTTCCCATGCCTCAGCAGAGCGAGGAGTCAGCGTGGGGCGTTTTAAGTCATAACGTGAAGTGTGGGGGCAATTTCAGGAGCAGGCACTTTGCAACACACAGGAACATCTGGAGTGGACATTTCAGCCCAGAAATTGTGTCTTCAAGAGGAGAAATGCAGGATTTCTTTCTCTGCACAATTTCAGCAGCAGGCACTTTGCAGGACACAGGAATGGGAAGCACGCGATGCAACGCAGGGAGCTGACAAGAGCCTTTTCAGCATCTCATGAGCTTTCCTGACCAAGCTTACCATCCTAGGATATGAAGTTTTTATAGTTTTGGCTAAAAAGATGCATTTTTGGGAACAGAAGGGAGCACATCACCCAGGGCAGGGTTTTACCTGTGTTTCCGCGCTGCTTAAGGAATGGAGATCCAGCGACGGATCAGTTTTGAGCTCAGGCTCAGGAGCTGCAATCGGGGCTTTCACCAGGATGTCTTCATCCGGGCTGGCTCCTAACCCCGCGTCTTTCTGGTCGCCTCCCGTCTCTTTAGCAGCATCAGTGTCCTTGTCCTCTTCGGACACCTGAGACTTGGGCCTCCTGAGAAAGGAGGAGAAGAGGCGGGAGAGACCCCGGCCCTCGGAGGTGCGGCGCTCCTTCCTGCTCTGCTCCTCGTGCGTGGGGGTGTCGCCGTTGGACGCCTTCTGCTTCTGCCCCTCCGACGGCTGCCGAGCCCCTTCCTCCAGGGAAGCCTCTTGCTGTTGTGTTTCAGCAGCTCCTTCCTCCTCCTTGGCTTGCTGCTGCTCCGAGCTGTCGGCGTCAGCCGCTAGACTCTTCTCTGTTGTCATGATGATGCTGTAAAAGAGGCGCAAAAGGTCTCAATCGAGAGTTTTCCAATATTGAAGCTATTCGACACAAGCCGCAAGCACAGGCACACCACATTCCCCAGTCACACCACCCCGTCCTGTCAACTGCAGCCTGCATTGACAAGTAATTCATTTTGCTAGGCTTTGCCTCGATAGAAAATCTCTATTGACGTTTGCCCACGCATCTTCCACCACTTGGGCAACGCTGACTCCAAATTGGTGCCCTGGCACCAGGTCTGCAGCCTGACAAGAGCAAATGGTTAAAGAAATGGAAAGGAGATGAGGGAAAGGGGAGGAGATGGCCGAGGGTGCTGCTCCACAGGGATGTCCTGAGGTCCTCTGGGTCCTGTTCTCCTCTGGCAGCACAGGTTGTGGGAGCAGAGCAGATGAGGACCACAGAGTAATTCAGGTTGGAAAAGACCTTTAAGATCATCAAGCCCAACCATACGAGGACATGCACACGACCAGGCAACCTTCCTCCTATGCCTTGCCAAACCCCAGACCCTGCGATGGCTGCGGCGTTACAGCATCCTCCTCCACCGCCGCAACTGGAAGCAGAGATCTGCTGCTCCAGAGCCAAAAACTGCATGGCCATAAAGAGTTTCAACAGCTGCTCCCTTCGGAATGTCCCTGAAAGAGGCCACAGATCCTCACCAAGGGCTAAAAAGGGGGATATTTGAACATGATGGACCACACTGGTGGCCTGCTCTGGATGGAGCTCACCAGCGTTGATCAGCTACGCTGATCTGCACAAGAGAGGAGCAGGGACACAGAGCAGCTTCAGGATCCATGGGATCTTTGCACCACACATTGGAAAAATACAAAATAAAACCAGTTCCAAACTACCCCCACAACAGAGAGCAATTTCTTCAGAGCCCGGGCTATGAAGCTGATGCAATGTTTACTTCAACTTTAGCCTGGGCTGTTGACACAAAAAGATGGAAATCACATGAGAAGAATATCTATTTAAGGGCTAAAGAGGACCCAAAATAATCATGCTTTAGAGGGGATAGAACTAATCTTTGCGCGTTGCATCACATGTATCTGCAGCAATAAATTGCCACTGCTGACACAGAGCAGACAGCATATAATCCAATCTGGCCTTCAATCCCCCAGCCCAAGCCTTGGCACACAAACATTAGCTCAAAACACATACTTAAAATGAAGAAACATTTCAAGATGTCACCCTTCTACATATTAATGCATTCAACAGTTTGAATGTAACTCAGCCTGGCTGCCAAAATAACCAGAGGGCTTGAAAGAGAAAAGCCCTCCCAGCTTTCCAAAGCACTCTTGCCCTGCATTTAGTGCCAAAACTTCATCTTATTCTGAAAAGCCGTGGTTAAAAGCAAGCAGAGACCAACACTGAATCTGGTCCCCCAGCAATGCAAATTTCCTGGGTTTACAAGGTTTGTTTTGGTTTTGATTTGAGTCTTCTGGGTTGGTTTTTTTTTTGCAGGGATGGTAACCCCCAGGGTCTGTGCTCCCATCCAGTGCTTTGGAGCTGCACTGGGTTTGGGACAGGCAAGCTTGGCACAGCCCAAGCAAGGCAGCGAGAGCACCCAAGGGTAATTCGCCAAAACGCTGTGGAGTTGGGCATCAAATCAGCTCCTTTTCTCAGAAGTCTTGTAGGAGTTTGGTTTTCAAGATCACCACAGAACAGGCTCTGTGAGAAAGCTGTAAAACCCAACGGCTCTGGTGGATCCACGCAGCGTTCAACCGGCTCCCAGCACCGCCTCGAGGGGAGGGCAGCTGCTGCTGCTCGCTCTGGGGGAAACAAAGCAAATCCACAACGCTGAATTTCATAGACTCACAGTGTGGTTTGGGTGGGAAGGGACCTCACAGCCCCCCCAGTCCAACCCCCATGGGCAGGGACACCTCCACCAGCCCAGGCTGCTCCAAGCCCCGTCCAACCTGGCCTTGGGCACTGCCAGGGAGGGGGCACCCACAGCTTCTCTGGGCAGCCTGGGCCAGGGCCTCACCACCTCACAGGGAGGAATTTCTTCCCAATATCCAGTCTAAATCTCCCCTCTTCCAGTTTAAAACCATTCCCCCTCATTCTATCGCTACCTGCCCTTGTAAAAAGTCCTTCCCCAGCTTTCCTACAGGCCCCTTCAGGTCCTGGAAGGCTACAATAAGGTCCCTCTGGACCTTCTCCCCCAAACCAGGAACGGATGCAGTTCGGTTCAGGAGAGGTTCTGAAGGGGCTGCGATGGGTTTGCAGATGGTAAAAACTCTCACTGCTGTTTCTGCTCCTCCACGATCCCTCTCCAGGGACGCTGCTGTTACCAGCACCAGGCTCCATGTGCAGCCACCTCAGCCACCTCACGCTCTCGACAGCTCCAAAAACTCCCAAAGATGCTCCAAGGCAGTGCAGGGGGCAAAACAAGCTACAACCAGCCAAAACCACATCACCCTGAGACCATGATGCAGGACACTCACCACGGCCAACTCTAGGGTGAAGCTCCTGAACCCCAACACGCAGAGCGGGATGGACGCGGTGCAAGACCGTCCCACCACGAACACCCGAAAATAGCGAGCTCCCTTCTGCACCAGCTGCCAGAGCAGCTTGCTTTGTAGTTACTTCCCACTGTGTTTGTTTGGAATAAATCCATTTGTAGCAATCGTTATCAACACACACAACACTGGAAGCGCTTTGCTCTTCAACATGAAAAGGCAGAACCAAGGCTCTGGCGATGACGACCGCAGGGAGGGCACAGCCCCCATCAGCCACAGTAAACAGGAGGGACAGTGCACAAACAAACACTTCCTCTGGACGTAGTATTCTCTCTTTAAACACCAACAATTTTGGAACAAGAAAGGTTTATTTGTTTCGATTTCAAAGCCGCAGTCCCGGTGTGAGGAGGTGGATCACGTTGGCGATGAGCAAACGTCTCCACATCTTCCCTCCTTCCCCCACGAACCACCTCACAGCTCGGCCCGATCCCCTTGGCAGGGCCTGGGATGCGGGGATGGGCACGTATGAGCCCTGCCCTTCCCTTCCCTTCCCTTCCCTTCCTTTCCTTTCCCTTCCCTTCCCTTCCCTTCCCTTCCCTTCCCTTCCCTTCCCTTCCCTTCCTTTCCTTTCCTTTCCCTTCCCTTCCTTTCCTTTCCTTTCCCTTCCCTTCCCTTCCCTTTCCCTTCCCTTCCCTTCCCTTCCCTTCCCAGTAAACATTTCACAGCGGCATCAGCACCACTAACAAACTGACCCAAGACCCAAGCACACACGCAGTCGCTGCATGGGCTCACGGCTGCTTCCCTCCCTTTGAAGTTTGATGTTCAGAAATGGTTCCCTAAGCTCTCGACCGAAAGCAAAGAGATTTGTAAGCAAGCAAAGTAACCAGGAGGCTGTATTATTTAAAAAAAATAAAGCACCTTTGCTACACAGAGATGTCTGCGAGGTCAGGTTTGGTTTCCACCCCAGCCCACAGCAAAGCCAACACGAAAAGTGACGTTCCTGCTCTACAACTCGTTATTTTGGAGAAAACAGTGCCCACAGCCAAACCACAAGCAGGGTTTTATTTAAGTCCCATTTTGGTCCATCCCCATCCCACAAGGCAGAGCCTGCAGGTGCCTCGGGAGCTCCTGGGATGCTGGAGGATGCTCAGTGCTGCTCGCTCTCTGCTCTGAGCTGCCACGCTGGTGAAGGCCGGGTCTGGGGTGGGTTTTTTGGTGGAGGATGAGGGTTTGGTGCCAGACAGCCCAAAGGCAGGCTCCTGACGAGTGCAGAGAACGCCTTTAACGCTATGGAAATAACCAAATCAGAGCAAAACTGCGATATGATCCCACACAGAGACTGCAGCGTAAAAATCTCACCAGAAATGAGTTCACGTACGTGTTTATACTGAAGTATTTTTAAGAACATCCCGCTCCAGACAAGACAACCTTGAGACCCCCGACCTCAGCACTCACCCCTGTTTCTGCCCAAGGACAACACCTCTGCAGGTCTGTCGTCACCTCAACACTCACCCTGCTTTTCAGCACCCAAATCCTTCAAACCAAACAGACCTGAGGCCTAAAAGGAGCGCAAGGCCCCACTGCTCACCCTGTCCTAACACCCATGGGTCAATCCAGCAGGA
>NW_010158053.1:37298-37972 GCF_000695765.1 Mesitornis unicolor
ACCTGGTGATGAGTCTCACAAAACTCGGTTTCAACCCCACAGGCATCCAAAGACAACGACCCTCCACCTCAAACCAACCCCCTTTACCGGCCTGCACAATTATTTATCTAAAATACAGCTTTTTAGACTATCTAAAATACAGATTTTTGGAGTACCTCAGCAGATCCCAACGGCTCCCTGCTGAGGAAGCCTTCAAGCCTGGGAGACTCCGAATTACTCACGCCTGTGCTCCCAGAAGGTTGTCATTAAGCGATGGCGCGTTAGGGCTCTGGAAACGAGGATGCTGCTCATTTGGATTGCTCTGTGACAAGTTACAGCGGCTCCAGGAAACACGAATATTTAGCTACGCGCCCATCAACGTCTCCTACCTGGCAGCACGCTCCAGCCTCTCCTATTTAGGCACACAAATAAGCGTAGCAATAGTAAAATCCAACTCACGCCTGCTTCCAAGCCTGGAAAAGCAATTGATGGCTCATGCCGTAAGTTAACTCGCAGTGTTTCGGTCTTTGGGAGAGAGAAGAAGAAGGACGGCGCACCAAGAAGGTGCATTTCTCGGAAACACAAACGGTTCTGCAGGGATGCCCAACGCCAGATAATGATAACGGCGCCGCTGGAACAAACCGTCTTCACCTTCCTACCCAAAAACGTGTGGCTTCGCCAGACGCTGCTGGCGG
>NW_010158053.1:38003-43756 GCF_000695765.1 Mesitornis unicolor
CTGCTGCAACAGGAGCTGGAGACGGCGATAAGAGAGAAATTTCTGCTAAAAATAGGCAAAAATCAAAAGGTTTCAGCAACGGCGTGGGCTTTCTTTAAACACGCATCCCTTCCCATTTCATAACGTGTGTGAAAAGCACACAATTCACCAGGGAAACTACGCAGAACGTTGCTCCGAAATAGATCGCGCAGCCTGAAAATGCAGATTTCTTTTTTTCTTTGAAGATTCGGTGCATGTGCAACAAACCCGGGGCTGTGGGCGGGAGAGGAGGAAACTGCGAGCGCCACGAGCGGGACTCGCCCCACGCGCGCTCGCGCTACGCGTCCTCCACGTGATTTTTACTACGGCGAGAAAAACAGAGCGGAGGACTGCTTCTGTGGAGGGTTTAATCAAAATAAGGAATTCAAATGCAATAAAATAAACCTCTCAATAAGGAATTATAAATAAAACCATTTTAAAATGCTGTCGAGCACCGCAAGCTTTCAAAATTTATTGAGTGGATTTTAGGAGAGGATTCATTAGTGCTGGCATTTCGTAACTGCTGTCAGAATTAACACGTACCATTTTTTGGTGAACAAAAGGGACGCTCAGCCCGCGACGCTGCCTTGCCCAGGGGGTAACAGGAGATTGCAGGAGCCTCGGCAAATGGGGGAGAAATAAAGCCCCCAACACAACCCAGATGGCACATTACAACCGCCCGGATTTAATTCTCACCAGCCCAGCCCTCGTAATCTACTGCATGTCACCAGCACCGTGCCCCTCTTTCATCTCCTGCTACCGTACAGCTTTCCTATTTAAATGAGGGCAAAAAATAGTAGCTCACCATCTGCTGAAAGCAAATGATTTATGTCAAATTGAAGACTGGGCTTATAAAATGACCTGACTAAATGGAGCAGTAAGTGCATTACAACCGAAGGGAGCCCGGAGCTCCTCCTCTGTATCCTCAAAAATCCTCCTGGATGCTACAGGATTCCTTCTGCAGAAATGCACAGGCTTTACTCATTGGTAAAGCACTGAAATTTCAATTACAACACGTACTTGTCTGCAGCGATGGGTTGGGAGAGGCTGCCCGTGTGGGACCTGTTAGGAAAACTCACTTGAACTTGGAGCGTTGGACTCGGAACGGAGCCGTGGGGAAGGCACATGCGAAATAAAGCTGCTCAGAGCCCATCCCTCCTCCTGCTGCAGCGCAGAGGCAGATCAGGAGTTTGCTAAAAGGACTAAGAAAAATGTCAGTTTGATGCAAGTGTTGCCTCCTATCCCACAGCGAGCAGCAGAAGCGACTCTCGGGGCTCCCTTCCCCTGAGCAGAAACACCACGGTTTTGCCTCAAAAGCACAGCCTTGCCAAAGCTTTCCCTCCA
Source organism: Mesitornis unicolor (assembly GCF_000695765.1). NCBI lineage: Eukaryota > Metazoa > Chordata > Aves > Mesitornithiformes > Mesitornithidae > Mesitornis > Mesitornis unicolor. The sequence continues at coordinate 39,366 of NW_010158053.1, forward strand.
CAAAAACAACTCCCCAAATCACCCAACCACACCAAAACCCCGGAGGAAACGGCAAAATGAGCCTCACAGGCAGCACCGAAACCCTCCTTTGCAGACGGAGCTGGTATCTGCCCGACCTGAAGAGGAAGGGAGGGACCCCCTGCACCCATCCCCACCCCACGGGCAGCTCCGGCGCCTGCGCTTTGCAGATACCGTCCCCATGGGCTGCTCCGGCCAACAGCCTCCCATGGAGGCAGCCCGGCACACACGAAATGAGGCAGTCCCCAAAAATCTGTGCAAAGAAAAGCAGCAGGAACGGCGCAGGACTTCACTATGAGCGAGCACAGCCGAGGACACACAGGTCTCGTCCCAGCGGGTCCCTCCATCACAGCTGCTCCTGAAGAAGCAAACCCACGGCAGCGATGACGGCAAAACAGAGGTGGTAACACCATCATGGTGTGTGCCAACAGCCTCCCCCCTCCTGCAGCACAGCCCTTTCTAAAGCAACAGCTGAACAGAAATAAGCCATACATCTCCATCAGCTCAATAGGAGGAATTTATCCATGCATTATTGATGAGGGGTTTTTCTTTTTCCCTGCCTGAACACAGATGTGTTTACTCACACTGTGCCTCATTTACACTCAAGGTTTAACAGAACAGGGCTCATTTTCCTCCCTTACAGTTTTCCAAACACGGAAGTAAAGGGATTTTTGCTTTTGCCGCTTTCCCTCTGGTCGTCTTCAAACCAAAGCTGTAATCAGAAGCCAAGAGGGACCCGCACGCTCCTTTGATAAAAAGCCACCTGCTATCTAAATACCACCCAAACACACACACAGGCACCTGCCACGTACGAACCGATGCAGCTCCGAGGGCCAGAAGGATTTTTGATGTTAAGAGCTCTTAACAGGCTCCAGCTCGCAGGTTCCTCTGCTGCGTGTTGGGGACATCGCACTTACCCGCTCGAGTCGTAGCGATACGGCTGCGATACGACTCGCATTCATCCGAGTGCCTCGAACACATCTGCCACACCCCGGTACAACACCCAAAAGTCATGAAAAAGAACCTATCAGGCCGGTTATTTTTACATTGTTAGCTGCACGATAAACGGACAACACTTAAACTATGTCAAGGAACCACTTACAAGAAGCAATGGCACGGCCTGAGTCACGCTGGGCTCGCCCTGCGCCCAGCCCAGGTAAAAAACCAGCTTAAATCATCCTCAACCCGGGCTTAAATTTGGGCTTACTGCCTCAATATTGCCCCTGAATGTGAAGGATATTTAAACAAGTTAGCAGCTACACCACCCTAAGCTGATTTCAACATCTTTTCTGCCGTAAATCAGCCATTGCTCCTCCTCCTCCTGACCACTTACACTCCAAAAACGCTGAATGCAAAGGGGACTCATTCCTAGGACACAGTGCCCAGGCCAGTCCTACAAGAGCCTGTGGTGTAATGCAGTTTTGGTGCTGTTTTAACGAGCTGGTATCAGCCAGAAAGCTGAGTTTATTGACACGGTTTGCTCTGTGGTGTTCACTGCAACCATCGAGCAACAGCAGGGCTGCAAGGGGACAGTTACCTTTACAGTAAGTAGCTGCAAGACCTGAACACTGCACTTTTAAAGTTTAACGACCCCCACCTCGGAGAGCTGAAGGCACTGCCCAGCTGCAGTTTATCCTCCCAAATTCCTCAATTCCTGGTTTTCCTAACAAGACGGCCAAGCCCCAGGCACTCCATCCTGCAGGGCAACATGAGGAGGGAGAAGCTGGAGAGCTCCTCAGCATCCACCACCCTGAACAACTCAGCCCCACCACAGCTGCTGGTGCTGTAAACACGGCTGCAACGGCTGCAAAAGCTTCAACAAGCACAGGATGAATCAGTCAGGGAGGTTTCTAGAGCGGAGTTTCACTGGGTGGGTACCCACCACCGCAGGTATTGCACTCGCAGCAGCACCCTGCGAGGGGAAGGCTCTGCTTCAGGAAGCTGCCACCCTTCAGTGTTTTCCCTTCCCCAACACCTCCTCTTCTCCTTCCAGGGCTCAGCATCACACGCAGCAGCACCAGTAGAGGGAAGGAGGAGAAATCTGTTCCCACCACAAACCTCGGGCTGATACTCCCAGGATCACAGAAAGAGCCCAACCTTCAACCATCTGAAACCCCGCATGACCACGCAGCTTTGCTTTAAGACACCACCGAGAGTTAAAGTCTCCTAAGAAAACCAGAATAAGAATTTCTGCAGGAACACAAAGCCAAGAGCCCTCTCCCAGGTGGCTGCAGCTCCCTGAGGTACGCACCAACGGGGAATGCAAACTGGGATGCAGATCCAGTGCTGGCCTTGCCTCCAGACTGGGAACAGCAAAGCAGCTTCTGTTGGCGCCGTGCGTGGAAGAAAGCTCCCCACTTCTTTTAATGGTGCAGGTGATGAGTTAATTCAAACTCAGCACTATTCTCAGAAGAACATCCCATGGGGACGGTCTCACTGCACATCTGGACCCAAGGATCTTGGGACACTGTCCCAACAAAGGCCCATCGTGGTTTACAGAAGGGTACTGCACATCCCAGGCACACACAAGACACTAAACACCCCCTCCACGAGGATGTTTTCCTCCCATCTTTCCTGCCCGTGATGCTCAGTGATCTCAGGTCCCCTCTTTTCCCCCTGGGGCGGCTTCACAAGCTGGAGAGCACAGGAGAAGATGGTTCTTGTGAAATCACAGCCGGCGCTGCAACACCTCCCACACAAGAGGTGTTCACCACCAGCCCCACAGGGATCCTGTACCTGCACGGCACACAACACCCGCCTGGAGTCAAATAAGCAGATCAGTGTCAACATCTTTCTGGCAGTCCCCATCCCACGACAAAGTTGTTCTCCTCTTAGCAACCCTGTGGAGAAGCCTGCAGACAGCACAGCTTTCTAATATTGCCCTTACACAACATTCACTGTCCTGGATTTGGCACAGTCCTGCCCATTCTGTGCATGCAAAAGCACCTCATAGATGCCTGAAGCTCCTGCCCTGTGTCCGAGACCCCAAACACACCCCTCACTTCTGCTCCTACACAAGATCCCGCACCACCATCCCAAACAGCCGAGAGCTGGTGACGGGACACCAGGACACCACGGGGTGACACAGCTGTGACCGCCCCACGGCTGGCAGGGCACGAAAATCCTCCCACCCTCACCAGGAACAGAAACCAAACGGGAGGGAGCGCAAAGCAGCAATTAAACATCTTCGTCTGCGCTCAGCAGCTAATTACACACAAATTACCAAGCGGCTCAGTCCTGATGTCCTCCCAGAGCTGCTCCTTTTGGTACCGATGCAGCAGAACCCCCCTACCAAAGCCTTGGCCTCCCAGCCCTTTCCACCATCAGTCTGTTTGTTTTCTCTACCCAACAGTGAAATCAGGCAGCTTTAGTTCTTAATCCCCTTAATTAGGGGTGTGCAGCAGTCTTCATTCCTTAATTACAGCCATTGACACATCTGATGCAACACATTTGCAAACAACCATTTTCGCTGGAGACGGCTTTGAATCCAAATTGCCGTCTTTCCCGCACCGGCTGCGCCGCGTCGCCAATGGGGAGAAGACACGACCCGGCTTTCCGGGTGCTTTAAGAAGTGAATGGATGCCACTTAATGAAAAATGCCATCTTTATTAAATAATCACCTGTTTCTTTGGCAGGATTTCAGCACGAGGTGAGCGCAGCGCTGAGAAACCACTGGCAACCTGCTTGGAGCAGCAGAGCAGGAGTGCAGCTATTAAGTTTGCAGAGAAAATGTTACCATTTCAGGCAATATTCTCAATATTGACCCATGGGACAGAGGGACGATATTTCCATGCCTAACCTGGTTACGTTGGTACATCGCCTCTCGATAGCTCGGTTAAAGGCAGCCAAGGGCGCGCTGCATCTCAGTTGCTCAGCTGTCAGGAATCCCTTTGATCCCCTGGGAGAGCAAATACCCAGCGAGCACTTTATTACCACCACTTCTGCTGCCGAACCAAAATAATTACGCTGACACCTTCTGCCTAGCGCAGAGCCATTAAAGCGTTGTTCCACGGGGTGCCGGCGTTCGCTCTTTGAATTACTACACCAGAGTCCCATCCTCATGCAGGATAGCTCACCAGGACACAGCAGCTGAGCTCCAGCCCATCCTATTAGCGATAGGAAACAGCAGTTAGGATATTAAATATCGGCTCAGAGGGAAGGGAGAGCATTGATTTGAAAAACAAGAAGGAAGATAACGTGGCGTTGCGAGATGTTTTGCACTGCTGGAGACCCGAGGAAGCAGAGTGCCCAGGTGGCCAAGAAGGCCAACGCCATCCTGGCTTGTACCAGCACTGGTGTGGGCAGCAGAGCAGGGAAGTGATTGTGCCCCTGTGCTGGGCACTGGTGGGGCCACCCCTGCACTCCTGTGCTCA
>NW_010158053.1:44037-48532 GCF_000695765.1 Mesitornis unicolor
TACTGAAAGAGTGGTCAAGCACTGGCAGGGGCTGCCCAGGGCAGTGGTGGAGTCCCCATCCCTGGAGGGGTTCAAGAGTTGCCTGGATGTGGCACTTGGGGACATGGTTTAGTGTCCATGGTGGGGTTGGTTTGGCCTTGGACCTGATGATCTTGGGGGTCTCTTCCAGCCCCAGTGACTCTGTGGTTCTGTGATTCCAAGCGTCCTCTCTGGTCCCCACAGCATCCTCACGCTCAGCTCCTGCACTGACCCTCACAGCCACTGCAATCATTCGCATGGAGGAAACGTGCTCAAATGTTGCTTTCCTCAAAGTACAGAAAGGAAAAGGAAGTGGCGTTCACCTTCAGGACAAAAACACAATGTGCACCCACATTACAGGCGCTGTTTGCTTAGATTTGTGGGTGCTGCCTTCCTTTCCACACCCAATGGGTTGGGATGGGGAGGGTTTGTGGGTTTGAGCATTCTCAAGGTATTTTTTACTTCTTCAACCTTCGCCACCCAGCACGACACCAGCCCCCATCCAGCTGAGAAGACAACAGCAAACAGCTCACAACTTGTTAAATATTGCAATATTTTTTTAAAAAGAGCCCTGCAAGGCAAAGTATTTCCTTCAGTAGGTACAAAGCGCACGCAGAAAACAGAGACCAGCTGGTTTAACCATCTCCTCATTAAAATAAATCATAGCTGAGGCCTGCGCTGCTTTCTGGATCAGCTACTGCTCCTGTGTACACAACTTAGCATCCCATTGATACTTATTTCACAAGTTAGGTCTCAGAATAATCCTTGCTCCATTCAAAGCCTGTGCACGTGTGCGCGCACACACCCCCGACAATGCTATGAATAACTGCATGTTTTTTTGGAGAAGCTTTGCTTATTTTTCCCTTTTTTTTATGTAAATCCCAGTCGTGCAATTGCCTCGTGCGCAGCTGAAGCCTCATTGAGCCCAACGCTGCTGAAAGCTCCACAGACTCAGTGTGGCTTGGGTATTTATCAAGCACCAAAACCCACCAGAAAATTAAGAATAAACCTTATTGTCCGCAGTGTTCTGGACTCGTAACTTACTGGTCTTGTCCAGCACCCAGTAATGAAGCCTGAATGGAGAGCCCCAGCTAAAATTGTGCTGCAAAAGGGCTGCGAGCCCCACGGTCGCAATACCAGACGAGTGAGCTCCTCTTTTCACTGTGCTGCTGACGGCAGGAGCCGCACAACAATATCGCTGAAATCCACATTCAGGCAGCACAAGGGGATAAAATGCCACACAAATCCTCTTTTCTGCAAGCCCCATCGATATCATTGTTTGTGCTAAAACTGCCATGAGAGGACCCTTAGATGACACCCGGGCAAAAGAGTGGAGAGAGCAAAAAGCAGGGGTGAGCTCAGCCCGGCGGCTCAGGCCAAACGGGCTCTTTGCTCCCCCAATAAATGTATTTTTAAACCACCTCCTTTGCACTTACTTCAGGTTCACACAAGCTGAAGGTCAATGGTTGCCTGTTTCACTGTAAATGAAAATAATGAGCACGCAAACAAGGTCTGACCGGGGTTCGGCTCGCTCCAAGACACCTTCTCGCTGGCGTAAGCTGTTAGCAGGTGAGGACAGAAAATGAGAGTAAAGGCACACGCGCTGCAGAAGGCAGCTGGTTCCTGCAGATCTGACAGTGGCAAGAAGTGTGGTTTAAGAGTAAAAAGGAAAGAAAACAGAAACAAATGTAGTGTGCTGCTCTCCCATTGGGGACGTTGGTGCCCGCACACAGCAGCCTGAGCTCGTTCCAGTTCCCCAACCTACGGCTGCAAGAACTGTTGAGAAGTGAATTACAACTCCCCACCAAGAACTTTTCATTGTCTTATTCTTAAGCCAGGGAAACGCTTTAAAAAATACCTTATTTACCGGGCGGTGTCCCCTCTTCAGCACTGGGGAAGGAGAGGAGCCTTCCCTGCTCTGCCTCTGTGTTTCGGTTTCGCTGGGCTTGCTCTGAAGCGCCTGCGCTCAGCTCAGACCTCGCTCGTGGACGCTCTCAGCACACCACAGCCACGCGGATTGGCCGTTTCCCCGGTGTTTTACCTGCTGACGTTACAGCTGCAAGCCCGTTTGGTTTATTTAACCGTACTCCTACTCTTAAGCTACCATCCAATTACTGCTCCCAATTACTCGGCGCTCAAGAGCCCACGTTAATTACAGAGTTCCCTGCTGCCGGCTGCGCTGCACGGAGTCGGAGGCTGCTTCAGACCCGATGACATCCAGGTTTTCTGTTTTCTTCAACTGTTTTCTCCTCTGAGACTCAACAAGACCCAGCACCAGGTCAGGACAGGGGACTTTAACCTGGAAATCTCCAGGAATCACAGAATCATTAAAACTGGGAAAGACCTCTAAGCTCATCAAGTCCAACTGCCAACCCAACCCCACCATGGCCACTAAACCATGGCCCCAAGTGCCACATCCAGGCGCTTCGTGAACCCCTCCAGGGATGGGGACTCCACCACCCCACTGGGAACTTGGGGTGTACATCACCATCAGCAGCCAGTGTGGTGTTCATCCCAGCTGCAAGTGCCCTTGGCAAACCCCTCAAAAAGAGGAGGACGGAGATCCCAAACTCCTCAGACTATGGGACAAATACCTGAAAACCACCTCCCTCCAAGCACGGGTCACTTTAAACCACAAATTAGTCCACTTTGGCATGAACAGGGACAGGGGCTCACAGCAGAAACGGCGCAGAACGACCCTTTGCCGGTCACAGGAGGCATCGGCATCTGCAGACAGTGGCACAAGAAGCGATTTTGCAACTCACATTGCTCAGATTTATTTAATAACCACCCCGACACCAGACGTCCTCCTGTCACGTCTTGAGAAAGAGCTCACGAACTTCAGCCTCTTTTTCTGCCATTCCACAAATAACCATCTATTGCACAAAGCACCGACCCAGCGCCACTTGTGTGAAACAGCCACATGCCAGAAGGAAGCAGCACTTTACCACAATCATCTGTTCGTTTTTTTAATTCAGTATTCCATTTTTTCCCCCAAAAAAATCCAATATTCTCTTTGCATGGTGCAGAGCACTTTCGATGTGTTTCACAAACTGCACTGCAAGACACATTCTCGACTCCTATAAACAAGAAGAAAAATAAGAAGGTAAATAGCTCTACTTTATGCTTCACCTCTGCTCGCAGCCCTTGCCTACCTTCCCAAAACCAAGCTCTCTGAGGAAAACCCGTCTTGTTGCAGGTTTGCTCAGGCTTGGAGGGGACGCGGTGGTGGCAGGAACTACACAGGGACATGGGGGACGACTCACACATCTGGGACCACTTTGGTCCAGTGATTTGGGGCAGCAGAACTCACCTAAATATTAGTGTTTAATATTTAATAATAATTAGTGGTCCCTGCGAGCTGCTGGTTTACAAAAGGAGCTCATTTTAAGCAGCAAAACCAACTTCCAACCTGGTTTAAAACAGGAACATGCTACACAATCACACACGCTTGTGCCATTAGGAATTAGGCGATGGCTTTTCCTGCAGGTGGCATACACCAAACACTCTTGTTTAATAAAGGAGATGAGTGGATCTCACATTTCAAATCAAACACATTCACAGCGATTCAACCCAGAAGGCAGTCCAACGACTAACATGCGAGTGCTGCAGCCACTTCTCCTCGCAGTAAAGGCAGATCACAGCACGACTGCTGCCATCCTCCAAAGCCGTAAGGGGCCGTACCGGGTACCACAAGGGCTCATTACTTGCACGACAAACTATCAACACAAAAATCAAATATCTGCACTGCTCCAAGCTGAATTTGTTCCAATTTGCATTTTAAAACAAATTAGAGTTCACTGCCTGGAGCAGCAAAGGCAGATTTCTCTTTAAGAGAGCAACAAATTTCAAGCGTTATTTCCCCAAGCACCATTAAAAGAGCTCAGAGCTGCCAATATCAAGAGGTTTGGATCTTTTTGTGTCAAGCCAACCCTTAATTTTAAGCTCGTGCAAAGTCTGGGGATGACCCAGGCTGTTTTCAAGAACTCTGCCCCATCCTGAGCTCTGTGACTCATCCCCAAACGCCTCTGAAACGCCTTGTGACAAGGCAAAAACCCAGTAAATGGGTGGGAAAGCGATGCAAAGAGATTAACCCAGCAAGGCAGATGGAATCTGCACATTCCCCAGGTGCTGTTTCCTCCAGAGGGAAAGAACTGAGTAACTCTGGGCTTGGCTTACCCAGGGACATCGAGACGATGCTTGGCTTCGCAGTTGGCTGCGCTGTTTTCATGAATTGGAAAAGCTCTGATGAGGTTTTCCAGCTGAAGGAAGACAGAGAAATTTGTGCTTTTCTGCATTTGTTTTTCTGTTTTAAAGAAATGTCCCAAAATATTTTCCGAGGGAGGGTTTCTGTGGAAGTGATCGAGGTGTTCAACACAGGAAAAAATAAGCAGAGCCCTGAAGGGCACAGGAACAACTCGGCCACAAACCTCATACATCAGAGATGCACAACCACAACTTCAGCCAATGTCCTCTC
>NW_010158054.1:0-236 GCF_000695765.1 Mesitornis unicolor
CAGCAAGGCCAGCCCGCGGGTGTGGAGCGTCCGCCGGTCCCTGGGGAGCGACCAGGAACGGCCGTGGGTGGTAGTGCTGCCGCTCAGCCTGCTGTGCAGCGCGCTGCTGCTCTGGTGCGCACTCAGGGAGGAGACGGAGATCGACGAGCGGTTGGCGGCGGCGTTCTGCGATCAGAGCGCGGACGCTGCGGACACGGCCCGGGACAGCGGTGCTGCCCGGCAGCTGCCGGGGGGGG
>NW_010158054.1:258-1448 GCF_000695765.1 Mesitornis unicolor
ACCTTGTTAAAACTGTACTGACACTTTAATGGGAAAACTTGCTGGTCTTGGCCGTAATTTGCTCTGGTAGTGCACGGAGCGTCCTCATGCACTGCACGGTAGGGGTTGCAAATCAACTCGCGTATGAAGATACGTTTTGTACAACCCACCACTTTTCCATGGATCATTTTTCTCAGATGCACAGTGTATTAAAATATCAAAGCTGTAAGTCTGTAAAATTGCTGCTGAAGGTGACCTTCATTTGACATTTTGCGAGTCGCAGAGTATGTTCAGCTTCTGTTGAAGAAAACCGTAAGTGTATGATTTGTTGATACGTGATTGTGTTTAGATTTTTTTTTTTTTTAGTTCTACTAGATAGCGTAGAAAATACCTTCTACTGTTAATGCATAGTCGGTACTTGCTTTCTGGACTGGAACTTTTTAGGCACGCGCAGAGGTTTTTGTAGGACTTCAAAGTGATTGGCTTGCATCACACGGGGCAGGGAACCCCTAGTTTCTTGCAACAATGTAGTATCAGATTTTTCCTACAGATCCATAGATAGTCAAACTTGCACAGCAGAGACTTTTAGAGAGGAAGAATCTAAGTTACTAATAACAAGACTTAGTTCCTTTGAAAGTTAGAGGCATTTTTTTTTAAGATTTCAAATGTAAAAATGCAAAAGTGTTTTTGTGCCATTAAAATTCCTAATTAAAAACCAAACACCAAAAGCCAGAACAAAAACCTCAAACAAAGACCTAAATATGGCAGCAGCTGGTATGGCAGGAACTGACTTGGCGTCACGTTTCTCCTGTGCTGCTGGTTCACGTGCACCATCGTGGCTTTTGATTTTGTTGTAGAGTCACTGTAGTTTAAGCAGATGATGCGTAGTAGCCAAGGAGAGGTGGTTTAGTTAATTTGTCTTGGGATTCAACAAGTGAGATACTTGCCTGGGGGTGTCCTGGTGAATAAAAGTGTGATCCGGGATTTTATTTATATGGACCTAAGGCGTAGTGCCCGTTCCTCTGTCTAGCTTGCTTTCTCCCTGTTATGCTAAAGCAACGCACCCAGCAACGCACTGCTTTCTAAGGAAACAAACAGCAGCCGCGCCCGCGTGCTGTGTTTTCGGGTGATTTTCGTAGCAGGACTGGATCTAGGACCCACCGGTGCGGCTCTTCTGGCTTCTCACTTTTCAGGAGCGGGGAACCCGCAGC
>NW_010158055.1:0-844 GCF_000695765.1 Mesitornis unicolor
AGGGGCGCGGGCGCCTCTTCATTTGGCCGGTTTGGTGATGATACGAGCGGAGAAGTCGAAGAGGTTCTTGTTGATCTTGCGGAGGGTACTGACCTCCTCCTCCAGCTCGCTCACCTGGATCGTCAGGGGCTCCGGTCCCCCACCAGGTTCTGCCACAGAAAAAGGCGACACAGAAGCAGCAGCAGAGGCTGGAGCTGCCCTGGGCAGCAGCAAATCCCAAACCCTTCTGCCCCTTCCTTCCTCCATCTCCTCAAACCGCAGTGCCCCTGCCTAGGGCACCAGGGGATCCCAGGGCTCGATCCTTCCACCCCTCAAGGACTGGCTCAGCCGAAGAAGGGACCCCCCCAAGGGATCGGGGCCAGGCGGAGGCGATGCCCCCATCCCCAAGCAGCGCTCACCTTTTCCCTCGTGGAGTACATCTGTGAGTACATCCTCTCTGCCTTCTCTAGGTAACTCTCCCCGGACTCCTGCAAGGATGGGACAGCACCCGTGGACACACGGCACACGTGGACTCCCAGCACCCACACCCCGGGCAGGGCTCCCCTGGCGCGGGCACAGAAACCCCCAGCCCCAAAACAGTGACTGAGCAGAGACCCCAGTGCTGCACGGGCAACGCCACGGCACCGACAGAACCTGGAGCTGCAGCCCCTTCCCAAAAGGGAAGGTCTGTGCCCAGTGGACCCAAAACAGCCCCCTTGGGGGTGCCTTGGCCGGGCTGCTCCCCCCCAGCACCGTGCCATGAGCGGGACTGACACTTCCAAAGCAGCACCCACGATGGCTCTGCACCACCAGCGTGGTGTCCACTCTGCTGAGCAGCCCCTCCAGGCCCAGCTGCCACCTCCAC
>NW_010158055.1:908-1152 GCF_000695765.1 Mesitornis unicolor
GGCCACGGGACAGCACGCAGCAAGATGGTGCTAATGGTGATAACCGACGGCACAGGACAGCCCCTGCCTGGGGACAGCAGTGGTGGGACCAGGTGCTTCCCACGCATGAGGCCAGGACGACAAATGACTGCGCTAGGACGGCAAGGGGAGCGTGAGGGAGCAGGGACGGATTCCAGTCGCTGCTCTGGATGGAGGAACTTTGCACCCTGTGGCACAAACTGCCCCTCCCCACCCCACACTGACC
>NW_010158056.1:0-278 GCF_000695765.1 Mesitornis unicolor
CGGGCGCTGCCTCCCTGCGGAGCCGGTCCCTGCCCGTTGAGCCGCGTTCGGAAATCTCCATCCTATGCCTCAACCGTCCCCTCTTCACCCTGGGGAAAGCTGTGGCTGAAGGCCGGGATGGTGCTCAGCGCTGCGGGCGCTGCCTCCCTGCGGAGCCGGTCCCTGCCCGTTGAGCCGCGTTCGGAAATCTCCATCCTATGCCTCAACCGTCCCCTCTTCACCCTGGGGAAAGCTGTGGCTGAAGGCCGGGATGGTGCTCAGCGCTGGGGCCTTCACTG
>NW_010158056.1:352-812 GCF_000695765.1 Mesitornis unicolor
CAGCACCCACCCCAGCAATGGGGAAGCTGCAAACCGGCCCTGCTACGGTTGGATTTCTTCCCAGTTTCCCATCCCTGTGGTGCTGGGGCAAGGGGCACCCCCAGCCCGAGCTGCACCCCTTTTTTTTTGGGGGGGTGAGGTTGTCCCCAGTGCTTTGGCAGCGTCTGCAGGAGGCTCCGTCCCCACGAACCAGGGACAGGCACTGGGGACACTGAGGCAGAAGGGCACAGATGGACACACACGCACAAAAGCGTCATATTAATTTTTTTTATTAAAGTCAGTTAGTTTTTTTTTTTTGTTCTCTTTATAGAATAACCTTTTTTCCTCTAGGCACAATACAATACAAGGACTCTGTATGTTGGACACAATGTACAGAAACTGCAATAATCTACAACTGCGCGGGTGAGTTACAAAAAACGTGGCTGTTACACCGGCTACGGCCATGACTGTACAACGAGAC
>NW_010158057.1:0-19394 GCF_000695765.1 Mesitornis unicolor
CCAGCTAGACTTTGCTCCATTTACCACAACAACTATTTGTTGAAGTTGTGGCAGTCTGGTGAAGTTCCCAGTGACTGGAGAAGGGAAATCCATTTTTATCCATTTTGAAAAAGGATAAAAAGGAAGACCCAGGGAACTACAGGCCAGTCAATATCACTTCTGTGCCTGGCAAGATCATGGAGCAGATCCTCCTGGAAACTACGCTGAGACACGGGGAAAATGAGGAGATGATTGGTGACCGCAAACATGGCTTCACTAAGGGGAGATCGGGCCTGAGAAGTTTGATGGCCTTCTGTGATGGGGTTACAGCGTTGGTGGATACGGGAAGAGCAACCGATGTCATCTACCTGGACTTGTGCAAAGCATTTGGCACTGTCCCACACGACATCCTCGTTTAGTGAGGCATGCACTTGACAGATGGACCACTCAGGGATAAGGGGTTGGCTGGATGGTCACACTCAGAAGAATTGCAGTCAATGGCTCAGTGCCCAAGTGGAGACAGAACAGCTGGCTCACAGCAGCTTAATTTTCAGTAGAAACATCAATAAATAGAAGCAGCTTAGAATAATAAATTCATGGGAAAGATAACTCCTGTGATTAATTTAACAGACACCTGAGGTCACTATTCCCTCACATAAACTGGATCAAGGAAAGGAGGCGGCAAAGCTCCCAGAGATGCTCCTGGGACCTCTTGTCCAGTTAGAGCTGTTCTGACCTTCCAACAAAGAGGTTTTATTCTGGTCTGGGCTATTGTTTTAATTAGTTGTATTAATTTAAATGTGAAACCCTCAAGAATTTAAGAACAAAAGCAAACATAGTGATTTATGCATTTTGATTTTAAATATTCACTGTAAAATAAATTTGAGATTCAGAGCAGTATGAACAGCGTCTGGGCCATTCAGCACCACCAGGTCCCAAATTAATAAAATTACCTTCATTTAGCTGTAGAGGTATTCTGACAACACTCAGATGGATACATGGGAAGGGTTGCACAGTAACAATGAAACACCTCTATGGTCTTTAGCGATGTCAGATTTAGTTTTTAAGGGGATTGTGATGCCACTTTGTATTTTTAGCTGTTGCGGTCCTGAGCGCGCATACATTCCTGACGATTTTACTCTTCTTCCTATTGCATCAAGGAATAATTTGGAGGAATGAAGTCGTTTCCATTCAGAGAGCAGACAAATAACGGCAGGATAGTCAGTACTCAGAGTGGGGAAATAAAGGTATAGCTGTGGCCGGGTGAGCTGTTAAGGATGCAGGGTGGAGGCAGCAGCTCACCCCGCTGTCTGTTCTTGAAGCCGTAGGAGGTGTTTTTGCACAGGAACAGATTGTGCCTTCCCTGAGGGAGGGGCGCTAACTCCCAGCTTCCAAATTTAGTACAAGCCAGGATCTAGCTCCCAGCAGGGACCAGGCAGCTGCTTCACTGGCCAGGCAGTACCTTCCTCCAAACGCAGCAGGGGCTCCTGCCTGCCTCTGCGGGCACCGCTGCCGCTGAGCCGGGAGCCCCAGGAGGGGTGTTCTCACATCTCCTCCATGGATGGTTGCTGTTTCTCCTGCAAGTTCTGCATTTGCAGCCACAGATTGATCTAACTCCTCCAGCCAAGGTTTTAATCCCACCTTGCCACGTGCCCTGTTCCTTTAGGAAAGAAGGCCTCTCCTTGCCTTTTATTGATTGCAGCTGGGAAGTTGCAAACTGGCAATGTCAACGATGCAGCACATGCAGAGCTGTGCTTGGCAGAGGTGCTGCTGTTTCAACTCGTCTTCTGTGGTCTCAAGGAACGATCTGAATGGGAGGAATAACATTAGCTCATTCCTTGGGGACATGACACTTCTAGGAGCTGCTTTCTGTGAGATAATCTGCACTACATTCACTGGGATAATGCTCCATTTATTTTCCAGTTCTTGCCTATTTCTTTAATTCCTTGTGAGGGATCCAATTAGCAATCCAATTTATAGTATGAGCCACAGACATTACTACTCCTGAACTTCAGAGGCAGGAACAAAGAGTGCTGAAAAGAAACCTCTTTAAAATAGCTTTGCAACAGAGATCAACATATTGTGACACTCCACTTCCAGCTGATCAACAGATAAAGCCTGTGCATTGCATCATCAAGCTTTAATGAGCTTCATCACAGCACAGGTATTTGTGGTTTAGTTTCCTTTTAACTAGGTTATGTGTTACATGAAGCTTGCATATAAGACATGTTTGATGTGGTGCCGAGCGTACTTCTCGAATAACGTTTGAAAGAGCAGCAGCTTACATGCAGGCTGTGTGAGGGGTACCACCGAGTAATGGCAAAATGCTGCCATTTGTAAGCAGCGGGGGAGAATCCTGTCTTGCTGGGTGTTGCAGCAGCTGGGAGGAGCTGGATGCTCAGTGTGCCAGTGTACCAGGCACTGGTTTTGTGCAAACCCTGTCCTGCTGCAGGCAGAGGCGCAGCGGATGTGTGCAGCAGTTTTTCACCAAAGGGCATCTTCTGCTTTATAAATTCCTGAAGCCTTTTAAGAATCACTGCTGCACCTGTCTTGGGATTAGCAACAGATGGATTTCTCTTAGTAGCCTTTAAAAAACATAATAACCCAAACCATAAAGTTACGTGAATTGACGTACTGAACAAGGAGGCATCCTGGGGTCATCTTCTGGATATGACAACGGAAATTCCTCCTCGTGCTGACTTCCGTCCTAAGCTTTTAGTTTATCATCAAGGCAGCTTCAGCAGCTCAGCTTTTGCATTCTTATCAACGTGCTATATTGTCAGAGAAACTCTCTTTGTTCATTAATTCTCCATTGCTTTGTAATACTTCGCTGTTCTCCTGAGGTTGTGGTGTTCCTCTTTTGAAGACAGGTGGCAGTTTTAGTGTGGCACTGGTACCTACCTGTCTGTCTGTGAGAACCTGTGCAGAAAGTACAGCCAATTCCCACAGATATGTCAACTTAGCAATCGCCTTTGTGACAATTTTGTTTTCTTAATGTAAATGATCTTGATGGGCCTTGTTACTACGATCACCCTTGTTTACCTGGGTTGGGAACAGCCATGGCAAAGATTTAGTTGTAGGCAAAAGCATGGACAGGAGCCAGGAAGTGTTGCTTTAGTATTGATACGTTTGTTACCTGTACCAGGATGCGCTAGACCTGAACCTCAGTCTAAGAAATAATTGCTTTCAAAAGGTAAATATTTGTTCATTAGAACATGATAGGAATCTTAGAGGCTATTGTACAGTAGCTGTTTGTTTTCCGCTTGGCTTTTGTAATCTTCCGTGTCTCAGCTAAAAACATCAGCTGGCTAAAGGAAACCTGATGAGAGGGCGGGTTGTGCTGAGAGGAGTGGAGCTGCCAGGAGAGGGTCCACGTCAGTGCAAAGTGTGGGCATTGGCATCAGTAAAATGAATATATTTTTGTAGAATTTATATTTTCAGATATTGGCACTTTGAGATCTCTTATGAAAGTATATGAGAATAGGAATATGCAGGTAAAAATATTTTGCACATTGTGTCTGTTAAAAATCTGTAGATAAATTTATGGATGATGTTGAGATTTCCTAGGCTTGCTTTACTCTAGCTGGCTGGAGACAAAGCCAAGCAGAGAAAAAGCCAGGAAACAGTTCAGTGAACTTGCTCTAGAAACAAACCTGTATCCCTTGTCCTGTGGTTGGGATGTGCACTGCGCCTCCTCCCTCCATCACTGCTTTTGAGGGTGGAAACAGGAGTATGGTAGGGACAGAAGCTATGTGTTTTGACGTGGATGAAAGAGCCAAAGATCATAGAGAGGAAGGAGGAGTAAGGAAAGGAGACTTTGTTGATGGAAGTGGGACGCAAGGCATGCCTGCTCCAGAGTGAACAGGGGAGAGGTGTCCAGTGGCTTTGCTTTTGTCCAGACTTGATGCTTTCTTCAGTAAGCAATGGTAATGTCTCAGCAGTCACCATGCCAACCTTGTATCACTGGAGTAATCCTCTGAGGCAGGGTTGGACTGCAAAATGCTCCAATCCATAGAGGCCCGGGGCGGAAAGACCGTGGGAACTAATCCGTGTGATTGTGGGTAATTTGTGCCAGAGACAGTGGGCTGATAAATGAAAATTGCATAAACAGGAAAGGAAGATGTAGAAGGAGGAGAACAGGGACACTGCCCACCCCGGGCTCTGCCAGACCACTTGAGCATTTTAGCATTAAGCATCTTACCAATGCTGGAGTAGCAGGTTTGATAAAAATAATGCCAGTTAGCTCATTCTTATCTTTTTTTTTTCCTTGCGACAGTCCTCTATGATGGGATATGCATTTTATAATTCTTCATCAAGCTAAATTCTCAGGAAGAAGTGTTGCAATTTTAAGGGGATGACTTTTTCTTTCCACCACTCCCTTCTTGCTGGCACATGCACGACATGGAGATCTGACACATCCCTATTAAAAGATGTCTGCGCAGGTATTGCTCAGCAATAAAATTGCAAAACCGGAACTTATTATATCTGTCATAGACTTGCAGTGTAAAGGCACTGACTGTGGACTGCTCTTTGTGAGTGGAAACTTCCAAAGCTGATGTGAATGCTTGCAGCTCATGATTTATTTAGGAGCGTATGCATTTATATAAAAAACTTCTTCAGTGATGCTAGTTTTGCTATTGAAGATTTCTTGGGAAAAACAGGCCACGCAGCCAGGGCTGCTGCAATGAGATTCGTATTTCAGTGCCAAAGTCCTGTGTTCTTGTAACAAGGTTTGGATGGAGTGCATTTTATAGGGCGCAGCAATTCTGAATAGAAATCTGGGTATGGGGCTCTGAGGTATTTTGGTGCCACCAAAAGATGTGAGATAAAGAAAACCTTTTGGATGCCAAAATATTTGGATTATTGGATAGCAAATGAGTCAGGTCTAACCAGATGTGAAGGGCTTTAATACAGGAAGCACATAGCATTTCTTGGTGTTTTCAGGAGTGAGACAGCACGGACAGCTGAACACAGCGCTAGGGGTAGGTACGTGCCCCTCAGTTCTGGCCTAATCCTACTTGATTTCATCAAGTTGTGCCTTTTATTCTCGTATGAGGGGAAATATTGTAAAGGCAAATAAAAACTATTAATCTGTGATGTGGAGAGGGCTTCTCGGGATCTGAGTATTATTTACCTTGAGTGAAATACCTGGTACGTCCTGTATTTCCTCTGGGCAAGGCACCGGGATGTATGGAGTTGGACGCGTCTACTTGGTTTGCACCATATTTTTGTTTCCAGCTGTTACTTCATAAATCACTAAATCTCTGTGCATTTGGCAGATAATTAGTGTATGTTAGTTACCAGGTTTCTCTTGTTGTGCAATTTGCGGCTGTGGAGAATGCAGAGAACTGATACAAGCTCTTTCCTCTGCCAGCCTGATGGGTGAGGCTGTTTGCTGTGCCTTGTTACCCCGTCTTCTAATTACGTTGCTGCAATCCTGCTACGGCCCTCTCTGATCTTAAGGTGCTTTATTCTGGCCTCAGTTGTTTCATGTCAGATACTCCATGATATAAATTTTACCTGCATTTTCTCTTGCTGTTCATTATTTTTTTATATCTGAAGCTCATGAAGATTCATGGCATGTAACTCATCCTTGAATATGACCTTGAAATGATGAGATATTTCTGATCTACTCCATGATTATGAAGCAAAGATAGGAGCTGTCAGAAAAAATAACTGAAGCAGCACCCTAGCTGACAATACGTCTATTCCTGACGCTGCAACAATTTACCTTCATTTCCTCCCCTCCTCCCTCTGCTCAGTCATTGTAAGCAAAGCAGAATCTGATTTTTTATACAGATTTGCCAGATTTACCCTATTCTCTGTCTTGTAACTATTCCCTCTTTCCTCTTTGTCTTGCTTCTTGACTTTTTTCTCTTGCTTGCGCACGTCTCAGCAATAGGATACGTATTTTGATGCAAAGGGTACACATGCATCTTTTTAATTTCACATTTAAGCCTAGACTAAACCTACCCTTTGGTAACTTAGGGGGTTATAGCTTATCTTAGTCCACTTGAAGTGATTTCTACAGCCTATTTCTAGCTTGGAGCTTCTTAACCCAATGTAAAGGATGCCTCAGTTATCCTGGGAACAACTCCAGGACAGCCTCAGTTTGGGGCTGACTACTGAAACACCAGCATCAGCGCAGTTTATCAGCCCTTAGCTGTCCTGATGTAGCAACTACAGAAAGCCGCCTCTGAAATATGGGTGGAGCAGGCACCACTGATGACAAGTGTGAACTCTCAGAGCTAATTCTTACGTCCACCTGTGAATCACAGCCTTACAGCTGGGGAGTTCCCATACAAGTTGCCTGGAGATATTTTCGTAACTTGAGCTCCTCAAATTCAGGGAAAATATTGCTTACTCTAAGGAATATATATATATATTAAGGACAACATTGATCACGCTTTGAACCAAAGTGCCTTCATTTAGTTCAGAGTGAGTTTTCCTTCCTGTGTGTAAGGACAGAGAGTAAAGAGGAGCCTGTTTCATCTCTGCTGGAGCTCCCGTGCTGGAGTCGTGGGACAAGCTCTGTGCAGTCGCTGTGCGCTCAGATCCAGCCTTCAGACGATCTCAGGAACGTTGCAGGCATCTGATCTCCTTTCTCAGCTGGCAGACTCTGATATTAGACTGAATTTTCAGTTTCCTGAGATTTAAGGTAGTTTAGTTTACCAGAATATTTTGATATCCCTTGATTCCCTTGACTACAAAAAGTTTGCGGCAGGCCTGCACATTGAAGTTTGCTGATGATCTATACTTTAGGAGTCTAAACTCCCTAGGTTTTCACTTTCTGATCAGGCTTGGCCTGGAGGGAAGTGCTGATATGATCCAAACACAGCACTTCAAGGCTTGTGCAGGAAAATTCTCCAGGCAGCTGGAAAGCTTAGTGTAAGCTAAGAAACACCATGTAATTTAGCTGGCAAAAGAGGGAGGTTTGTTTTTTGCTCATGGTTTAGTATCCTTGTTGTCTGATGGACCACCCTGGTATCTTTCTGGAAATAATGAGGAGCCCACCTGGATTTGGAAGTTTAGTAGGAGAGGATGTAGGAATCTCACTGGAACGGTCGGACAAAGTGGTGCATCCTTTTTCATGCAGTGTGCCAGATGCCGGTCTCGGGGATCTGTTCCCCTCCTCCTCTGGAGATCAATGCCCGCAGCAGAAACCTCTCCAAAGCAGGAGGGCTGTGAAACAACGGTTGCTCACTGCTCAGACAGCCCTTAATCCCATCTGGGGCAATGGCAGCAAAAGTCACTTTCCATCAGGTGCAGTCGCAGCTCCATGGGGGATTGACAATTGCTGCTGCCGGCGGAGCTGTGGGGCAGGCAGAAACAAGAAGCTGATGTGTCACAGAATCACAGAATCACAGAATCACAGAACGTTAGGGATTGGAAGGGACCTCAAAAGCTCATCCAGTCCAGTCCCCCTGCCGGAGCAGGAACACCCAGATGAGGTTGCACAGGAAGGCGTCCAGGCGGGTTTTGAATGTCTCCAGAGAAGGAGACTCCACAACCTCTCTGGGCAGCCTGGTCCAGTGCTCTGTCACCCTCACTGAGAAGAGGTTTCTTCTCAAATTTAAGTGGAACCTCCTGTGTTCCAGCTTGTGTCCTGCTGTCCCATGAGCCCATTGCCACGTGCTCTCTTGTCCCTGAAGAAGGTAACCAATATTCCAGAAACGAGAGGAGTGGCTATCTTTGTGATGGTTTATCCCTAAATTCTGCTGTTGTCAATACCTACATGCACACAGAGTGTGCATAGAGTCCAGATAAATGAATAGTTATCTTATCTTGGCTAGGAAGGTAACTGGAGTTACCAAAGAGAAATGGGCTCCATGCAAAAAGCAGTTTGTGGTAGGATATCAGGAATGTGCTGATTCAGCTGCAGTTTGGTATTTTAGGAGTAAATAATTAAAATTATTTGTGTAGAGGCCGACTCACACACTGCGAGGGGGTAGCACTGCTTTTGATGCAACATGGGATGTTGATAGTTTTGCATGACTATGAGAAAGTTATTAAAAGTTCAGTAATAGTTTGAAAATTAGCCTTTTCTGCTTTAATTTTCAAATGCTCAGCTTGGCACACCGCCACTTGTCCACGTCTCCACTCCGGGGTGCAGTAACCCATCTGTGAGCATCGGCCCCATGTCAGCAAACGCGTTCTGGTGCTGGGCAAGCGTAATCTGCAGTTCGTATGGTTCTGCTGACTGTCACTACACCCTGCTGTGCTTCTTTTGCAATGGCTTAAATAGGTTTTTTGGGTTTTTCCCTAGTTTCCAAGTAATAAGGGAAATTAAACTCTAGAAATGGAGCATTGCCTTGATGAGAAGTGAATGGAGACAGACGCAACGTGTTGTATTCATGGTCCTCCTTGGTGTGCGCTGTGTGTGTGCTGGGCAGGGCTAATTCTGTGTGTACAAAAAGACCAGGACAGCATCTGTCCTTTGTGGTAGTGCAGCAGAAGCTCCCCACCACAGCAATCAGAGGGATTTTCCTTTACGTGCCATTTTTGTTTGTAGGCCAGTTTCAAGGAGGTGTCTCTGTGGAGGCCCATTTCTCACGCATTACAGTTTTTTTGCATGCTATTGATTGATGATACCTGTTTGGTATTTTGGAAGGTTTATCTAAACCAGGGCCTTTATAAAAATGATTATTTAAAGTATGTTAATGACGTCTTTCACTTGATAAAAACTTTAGGGTCTTTTAACCTTTAAAAATAGCTGCAGCAATTGTTGTAAGTGGAAAAAAAACCCCAAGCTTTTTTCACTGAATTTGCATCCAAAGCAAGAATTTTAAATTATGGCCAAATAACAGCAATGATAAAATTTCAGACAAAAGGTTGTACTTGAACATGCTGAAGATATCAAGACTTCGTAAGCATGGGGTCTCATTTTTCAGGGAATTCCATGTAGATGAAGTGGGACACCCAGGTCACGGCCTGTCTCTGCAAGTGACTGGTTTGAATCCAGAT
The DNA here is from genome assembly GCF_000695765.1 of Mesitornis unicolor. Taxonomy (NCBI): domain Eukaryota; kingdom Metazoa; phylum Chordata; class Aves; order Mesitornithiformes; family Mesitornithidae; genus Mesitornis; species Mesitornis unicolor. The sequence continues at coordinate 8,944 of NW_010158057.1, forward strand.
GCCCTGAAGCTGCATAGGACAGGCAACGGCAGCACTTCCCCACCAACTGCCTTGGAGTATTTTGCCAGTCTCTTCTAGAAAGATCAAAAGAAAGGATGGAAATAAAGATTTCTCTTTCTTCTGTTGAGTGCGCAGTCAGGCAGGAGTCACTGTAAGGCTCTCTGGGGGTATGAAAAGCACTGGGATATCACCCTTCAAGTAAGTTAGCACTGCATTTAGTCACTGCACACGTAAAGGGAGTTTAGCTGGCAGCCGATCATCAGAGACGTCTGTATCCCACTGATGACCCTCCGAGCTATAAACTGCTGCTACCATATTTCAAGCTCTGCATTTTAATTCATGTGATAAAAGGAGTGCACCAAAATAACTTAGAAATAAACTCGCTAGATGGGCAGAGTCACTGGTGGTGATGCTGATCCCTGCGTTTCCTGTGCAGGACAACTGCTAAAGAAGAGGTTTCTGGGCAGTGTTTTTCAATAGTCTTGGGTGAAGGCTGCCTGGAGGGGCTTCAGGAAGAAGCTTCTGGAGGTTCATGAGCTGGACATGGTCACGTGGAGTCACCCTCGGTAATGGATTTGGGAAGTGATCCGTGAAATTGGCCAGGAAACCTTTACGGCAGGATAAATGCTAGCTTTGATTAAATGAAATTAAGAAAATGAATTTTAAACAAGGAAAGTACGGTGCTGGTCAGCTGAGCCCAAAAATTTCTCAGCACTTAATTTAATGATGCATTTGTACTCTCAGGGTGAATTCAACTGGAACTGGTTCACGTTCCTCTCTGCTTTTGTTTCATTTATCACTGTGGAGTCACTGGTTCTGTTGAGATTTAACATGGCCGCTTCATCTGTGGGTTTTTTGGTGTAAAAACTTCCAGCTGCAGTGCTCAGCCTGAACTACAGTTAGCATAGGGTAGTAATGGAGCAATTAACTGCAATTAACATGGAGTAATAATGAAGCAGGAGAAAAGAGTGCCCTGCCAAGGTGGTTTATAAAGAGCCCAACACTGCTCTTCACAACAGAGTTGTCCCTACATAGGTATGTGCTGTAAATACCGAGCTGTCTGCTGGTCTTAGTGGCAGCTCTCCGAAATGCAACCCCCCTCCTGCGGCTCATTGCTGTTTCAGCAAATGGTGCTTCCACAGCAGTGTGCAGATGTAGTCTGACGAAAACCTCCTTCCGTCATCTGTGAACAGCTTCATCTACAAGGAAAAGGATTTCGAAACTGGAGCAGAGTTTCCTAGGCTGTGGGCTGGTCTCAAGCTGAGGGAAGTGGTATCCCACCTCAGCTCTCTTTCAGCCAGGGAAAAAATATTTCAGTTCGCTGCTGTATGCTAAAAATGCTTTGAAATCTGCTGGAACCCACTAATTGTGCATATTAAGTGGCTAGAGTTATTTTTGCTTTTGTAGGAGAAAGGGGAAATGAAAAGGGTTGGAAAAATCTCCAAAGGCTTTTTAGCAGAGAGAGGTTATTTTTAGCTGTCTCTGTTCTTCCTGGTGACTGCCTCTTCCCCCAAAACTTTAACATTTAGTAAAGAAGCTGAAGAACACACACACACAATTAGAGTTTTCATTTAAGTAAGGCTGTGGAGACTCTCCAAAGAGAAACTGCTGCTGTTTTCCTCCATCTTCCGAGCTCCTCCCGCAAAGCTGAACAAAGGTAAAGGGAATAATAAGGAAGAGAAGTGTTTTACAGGAATCCCACCATGAGCGGTCAGTGGAAATTCCCACGTCCTGAGCAGGCCGCTTGCTTGTTCTGTTTGCTTTAAGTTAAATATTTAAAAAGCAACATTATATCAGGGTGTGTGCTCTCTGAGATATGAGACCCAGCCTTTGCATACCTAGAAGAGTGTTTTTCCTTGTACTCCTAAAAGCAGCTCAGTTGTGTTTGATGCCATTTAGAACAAATAACCTTCTTGAGAAATTAAAAAATAAGATGTTATTTGAAAGAGGATTGATGAGGGGATGCCATGGCATTTACATCCATCACATTATCTGGTTAAAAGGTAGAATCTTTTGAGGATAGGATACGGGGAAGTATTTTTGGTTCAAACACCAGCTTGCTAGAGAAATATTTTCATTTTTTCACCTCCAACATTTAAGTTACTTTTAGTCTATTTTATAGACTCCTTTCATGGAAATTTTCACAGGTACTTGACATTTTTTGTCTCCTCCAGTGCTCTTTATTCCTGTAAGCATGCTTACAGCTTGGTACCTCGTATTTGCAGTTTAACAACTGTGATTAAAGAGATACAACAGTTCAGCCTTTGGCTCCCATTTAAGCCTAAACCACTCAGTTGTGCCACCAGCACACACAGGGATTTGTCACCTTAATTTGAAGCACATCAGTCGCTGTCTGCAAGAGAACTCAGGCACATCCTTGGTCTGCTTGTATTGGCAATATGAACAAGTGGCTCCAGGGTGAGCCAGAACCCAAACGCAGCTTGCAACTGTGATGTGATGAACTATGTTGTGATGAATCGCCTCTTTACAAGCAGGAGACCTGTGCATCTCAAAAGAGTTGCCTTCAGGACCTTGTGAACAGATCTGTGGAGAAGGATCTTGAATGACGTTTCTGGGTTTTGTTTTGGTTTTTTTGGTTGTTTTGTTTGTTTGTTTGGGTTTTTTTTGTGTGGGGTTTTTTTGTGGGTTTTTTTTTCCTCTCCCCCACCACCAGAGAGAGGAGAGGACTGGAACACTCATGAGGATGAACATGGCAGATGGCAGTCCACCAGGACCTTCTGAACACATCTGTGGAGGAGGATCTTCAATGATGTTTCTGGGTTTTGTTTTGGGTTTTTTTGGTTGGTTGGTTGGGGGTTTTTTGTTTTGGGTTTTTCTGTGGGGGTTTTTTTCCCCTCCCCCACCACCAGAGAGAGGAGAGGACTGGAACACTCATGGGGATGAACATGGCAGATGGCAGTCCACACATGGACCCATTTAAGGGGCTCTGAAACCTTGCCCCAAAGCATTTGCAGCAAACCAGTCTGTCCTCCGTGGTGTCAGCCTGGCCCACACATATCCAGGGTATTTATGAACAAACAGAAAATACAGGAAGAGCTGAGCCATGCACCCACTGAAATGTTTCTGAAGAATAAAATTTATTTTTTTTCTGAAAAAAAAGCATACACATGTTCAGATCTGTTCAACCTTCAAAACATGTCTTAGCTTCCAAACTAACTTTTTTCTTTGAAGCATGCAGGACTGCACTGCAGCTTGATAAAGAAGTTAAGAGGCTGTTGGGTTTTTTAACCCTAGAACTGTGCAAACATCATTTGAAAGCTATTTACATTTTGCACCTCTCACTTCTAATAACAGTAGCATCAGCTGTTGGACACATGCACTGTATGCCTATAGCTTACAATTTGGCATTGACATTTGATTCAGGTGTAGAATGAAAACCAAACAAACTTTCCATTGTTCAAGAAACTCCCCACAGGCAATTATAATAAATCGAATTTCTTCTTTATAAAGTAGATCTCTTTAAGCACCCTGACTTCCCTGCAGTTATCAAAATACTACTTCCACTCTGTTTTCTGGATCATCTTCCTTTGGTGCACACATGCACTTTGCTTGCCTTGGTGAATGGGAGCAGAAAGAAAAGATGCCTCAGTTTTAATCAAAGGCATCAGGAGTGCACTGAAACAAAGCCAGTTCTCTTTCTTTCTGTCATTTTCAGTAAATGCAAGATTCCCTACAGCATGCTTTTTGAAACTGTCTTAGACCATCTAAACTCAGATGCGGCAACTTAGATGCAAAAAGTTGGATTCAAGTTCATACTCCTATTACTTTCTCTTCTAATTTCCTCTCACATCCATTAAAAACCAGAAGTCAATAATCAGCCAGATATTAGTACTCAAATCACACTGTATTATACTCCTCTCCTTAGATCCTCTAACTTGAGTCAAAGGAGGCATGGTACATTTGGGTATATTTTGCTACTGCACTCTGTTGTGTATAACGAGCGTAGTATCCCTCCTTAAGCCACCATAAACAGCCTTTGCTGTTTCGTACATGCCCATGTGATTGAATTGGGGGGTTACAGTGGGAGCTGGTTGAGTATTAGGCAAAGGTGGCATTCCAGGTGATGTGTTTCATTATCACACAGCAAAAGCTGGCCTGTGTTTCATTTAACGAGGACCGCGCAGCCAGTAGTCAGTGCATCATTCTGCTTTTCAGCTAGGATAATTAAGCAAGCCATGTTTTGTAAGAGAAAATGCTATTTTCATAACTGCAAAACTGCTTCAGAATAAATACACGAAGTTGAAGAAGACATTGCATGTCACAAGCTGCAAGGGCTGCTAATCGCTGCTCGGGCAAGTTCAGTTCATGATGGAAACTGTGCTTTCAGGCTGGCCTCCAAATATCTGGGAGAAGAACTCAAAAGCCAGGCGGACATGGATGGGGACGAAGACGTACGCTGTGTACACCACCATAGCGAAAACAGTCACAGTGACGGTGTGGAACATGGACCGCTCCCAGGGCTCCAGCACGTAGCTGCAGGTGACCAGTAAGTACTGGTAGTACAGCCAACAGATATAGTCCTTCACACGCTTAATATCCATCTTCAGCTTGCAGTGATTTTGAGAAGATGACCTGTAACGATAGAGAAGTCTGGATTACAGCTGCAGTGGAAAGACCTGGAGCTAAAAAAATGATGCAGTGACCATCATTTCAGGTTTGACACCACATGCAATCATTACATAAAATACAGTTCAAACACAATGCATCAGTGCCATCACCAGCCCCTTCTGCCCTGGAGCAGAGGAAAACAACCTTTAGCTCAAGCAACTGCTGCTTACTGAAGCCATATCAGTTGGGCATTTGCAATTCCTACATTCTGATAATGAGTGTGTTTCGCTATTCATTCTGCAGTAGGAATTAAATTTGCATTAGCACACAAAGGCACAAGGTTCACATGGAAGTCAGGGAGATACACATTTAAAAGGGAAGGCTTTGGGCCAGCTTCCATAAATGCGGATAGCAGACTCGTTTGCTCTGGAATAAAGATGAGATTAAAAGAACTGCTCTGTAAAAACTCCTCTGCTTACTTCTGATAATAATTTCTATTATTCTGCAATTGGTTGGAGTATAGAAAAGACCCGCTATGAAAGGGAGGGAAAAAATCTCAAATAGCATAAGTAGTTTTTTCAGTTCATTCCAAAGAAATAAGATACATTACAGATTAAAAGAGATTTAACAGAAGTTACAAGTCTAGGAAAGATTTTCCTTTCAGGTAATACTGTTGTGCATTCATTGTTCCTATCTCCAGACAGAAAAGGGAATGGCTGAGCACGTATTAACTAGGAAATGGGTTTTGCCTTCCACTGTTTTTTGTTAAAATTGCTTTTTAGTATTTTAAATAACCTTTAAATTCAGGCTATAAATAAATAAATATCTACTTAGTCAAAATACATAGACATGATAAACAACCATATGAGGCTTCACAGAGGGACTCCTTTATTTTGGGACCAGGTCAGCTCACAGTAAAAGGGAATACCGCAGATTGTAGTCCTGCTGAAAACCCTTCCAGTCTGTCATTTTGTTCTATACTTCTATTGCCTGAAACACCAGGAATGGAGATGCTTGGACATGTCATGTCCCTCCAGTCTTGTGTTTGTACTGAGTTCTGGGCAACAGCAATTTTCTGTCCCTCAAGGCAACAAATACTAAAGTAGCACTGGAATATTTGCAGCCTGTGATGAAAATATTGATGGGCCAAATGCATAGGTATAGGTCAAATTGTATAGGCCAAATGTAGGACAATATTCCCTGCCTCCAGAGGCTGTACAGTATATTCTGGTGGCATGTGGGTATTTACTGAAGGGAAGATAAATTAGCAATAAAAAGGATCTTTGGTTTGTTTTGTCACAGCTTTACTTTAGTTACTAATGTGTACTGCAGTGTAAATTTTGTCCATCAGATGCACTATTAAGCACGCACACCTGGATCATATTTCTCCATCTTTCTTCCTTTAGGTCACCAGTACAACCAGTTGTGAAGGTTCAGTATTTCTGTATTATGTTGCAGAGCATCGTGCCAGACTGGCTTACACCTCGCCGTCTGGAGGCTCTATAAGGTAGATTTTTGCCTCCTCTTCTTTGGGAAGGCAACAACCGCAGGCTCACCCTAAGCATGGCAGACTGTTCGACACCGCTGATGAAGGAGCTGAGTGTCTTTGCCCCCCCTCCTTTATCCACATGCTGACTCCTCTCCAGGTGTTTCTCCTCCCATCCCTCAGCTTCCTGTCCAGACCTCCTCGCATCTGTTCCTCAATTGCTCCTCAACTCTCGGCACCACCACGAATGCAGCCTCTTTGCTGGCAACAAGCACAGTGAAACTGCAAACACTGCATTAACAAAGGAGGGAGGCTCGTTTGTATTAGCAGGTTTTTATGCAAAAACAATTACTTTCCCGCAGCCCCTCTTCCATCTCCTCCAACTATCAGTACCTTCCCCAATATATCTTTTTTCCTCTCCTCCTCCCAAACCCATCCTTTTCCTTCACTTGATCTTCTCCATATATTCTAGACCAAGAGGCTGCCTGCAATGCTTTTAGGGGGCAGATCACTTACATTTTAAATCTAGCAGTGACTCTCTCTGCTGTGTATGCTTTACTTGCAAGGATACAGGCTGGCGAGAAAGGTCGTCACTGGTTTCTATCCCGGTATGAATGGAAGACAGTTCCTTTCAGATCAATTATTTTAAGGCAGAACTCAAGAGCGGCCTTAAAGCCTTGTAAATATTGCAAAGTCTGTAATAAAAATGGCACAGCTGGCAAACTGTGACTTGCTGGGAGCCAAAAGTGTCCCTATTTATACTTTCTGCAAAAAGAACAACATTTTTCAATGAAGAGGTTAAGCTCTTTCCTATACAATTGAAAGGAAAACAGTAAGGGCCCTCTCATACTATCTAGGATTATGGTATTTACACTGGGGTTATAGCTGTGTTAGTTAAACTCATACCTTTCTTGGGTAAATATCTGTTAAGCCTGACTGCTGCATGGAGAAACTGCAAGGCTGGAGTGTTTGCTGCAGGTGTTTAAGGCTATGAGGTTATCAGAGGGGTGCTGCAGTGGTTCTTGAGGGGAGAGATTCCAGGCTAGTGGAGCTTTCTGCCCACAGCAGCACATACACTTGTGTTATCTTGGTACAGAGCTGCTTTAAGGAACAGTCAAAGACAGGAAAAAAATTCCCTAGGCTGATTTTACTGAAATCAGACCAGTCTACCAGGCTGCACACTCACCACTATCACTTATTGCTGCCTTGGAGGGATACATGAATAAAGTATGAAGCAATTAAAATAAGGAGCAGACCTTTAGATTTCTATCAAAGACCTTTTCACACCTTCTCCAGCTTGGGGATTGCATTCCATTCAGCTCAGTCAGTGAGTCCTAGCAGCCAGCCTGTGTTTCTTCAGTTCTTCCTGCTCATGGCTCTTCCCGTTCCCAGGCACTCGGACACTCTCTGGACTACCAGCAAGAATGCAAGCCATCTTCATGCAGAGACTGTGCAGTCTCCAAATGAATGACAGAGGTTGAGGTAAGTAAAAGACAGTCAAATGACAGTCTGTGTCCTCACCCCTAACACACTTCCGCAGCTTTTAATCTACCCAGAGACTTTCTCTCTTCGCACGACTGTCTTGGAAGCACAGCGAACATGATGGGCGTCTTGGGATAATGCAATTTTAGATGCATAATTTATAAAAGGAAAACAGAGGAGAGAAGGAAAAAAGAGCCATCTTAAACCAGCTACAAAGTCAATGAGATACAAGAATCCACTGTGTTACTGTGACATAGATACCTTTTCTGAAAGTATCCTATTTGCATTAATTCAAGACCAGTTTTAAGCATAAAGAATAGCCCAAAGCTCCATACCTCCAGAGGTCTCAGGCAGCCTTACCACCTAGGCCAATTACCTTGTCGCAGTAATCAAAGGGAATGGCAAATCATTAGACAAACAGAAACTCTTGAGGCTAAAACTTACATATTTTAAACAGGACTTGTCCTAGAGAGGCTTCCACTTCTATTTTTAATCATTACTGGGTTTTATTACATTAATGCCAGCACTGAGTTGAAAGGATCCTGTATTATTAGCTCATCAGTTCCCAGTATTCCAGAACAGGAAATAATTTGCTCTCATGTAATTTTAACTTAGCGCTCATTTGTCTACAAATTTGAATTTAAGTAGTCAGTTGCATTGTGGAAATGCCTTCCTGTTTAGAGACCATGGGACTTTTAAGACCTGCTATGAATAAAATGAATAGAATTCAGCTTCTAAAACCATTAGGCAATATTCAAATTATTTTCAGCAATTTCAGCTCCAAGCAGAGAAAGCAAGAAGAGGAACCTGTAAAGCAGCTTTTACAGTTTTAAGTGGGAACATTATCTTCTTGCTTGTTTACACATGTCTCTGATTAGGGCAGCTGAAAAGATAAGTCAACATAAAAATATCCTAGGTTTCATTTAAGAGCATGTTTAATCTCAAAAATTTCTTTATTAATAACCTTAGTTCCCCAGCATTAGAGCTGGTGTTTGGAGTTGTAATCTGAAGACGTGAGTATCAGGTACTTCATTATTTCTGCTTTGAGCTACCTGTTTTTGCGGACTTTGTTCACACTAGCAGCCTGCAACCCTGACTGGTGTCTGCACAGCACATGGCAAAATGCACCTGCTGGGAAATTCCTGAGGAAAGAACGATTCTTGCAGGGAAACTGGGATAGACTGATTTCCAAAGAAACACCTTACACCTTCAGCAGGAATTTGGTTGACTTATACATGTAGAGAAAAAGGGTTTGCAACACATATTCAGATCTAGGTAAGTTTATCTAGACTGGGGAAAAGCAAACCCTGGAGCTGGAAATAGCCCCATAATCATTAAACAAGTGGTCTCTGATGCTTGGGATGTAAAGTAGGGCCAAGTGTTATAAACAAGGTAGGAAGGAAAACAAAGCAAACAATCAATTCAGCCCCAAAAGACAAATATTTAAGTGGCTACAAATTGGCCATAATCCAATCCAATCCATATCCAATCCAATGGATAATCGCTGTGATGGCACAGAAGAGTTGGTCGGTTTTGCAGAATCCTAAGGGACTGCACTCACGCTGAAGCTTAAATAAAATCCAGCTGCTGGCTCCTGAGGCTTGTATTTGGTCTTGTGTGCAGGACACCTACATCATGCAAGCTCCAAATAGCAGAGGCAACAAGACAAAGTGCAATAATTATTTTAAAATTGACTGATATGTAAATAATTTCAGCTATTGGAAAAGGAATGGGTAATCATCCTCCTTGAGTATTGAAATGTATGTCCTTTCTGCAAGTTTTTTATCTGTAATCATACTTATTTGTAATTTTGTGTTACATGGGTTTGTTCTGTTGGTGCTCAGACAGAATATCCTGACTTACCCAAGGCAGCAATCTTGTCCCTCTTAATGTAACAACTCTGGGATGAACCCACTGATTTTATGTGCACTGTCATTTCTGAAAATACAAAGGGTTTCTCATTCCCAGTCCATCATGCATTTGCTTTAATATGTTTTATTCAGTGAGCACCAAGCATAGTGTGTAAGGAATGAAATACAGGTCCTGTGGACCAGTAGTTGGGAAGAAATCGGGAAGAAATCAGGAAGAAATTTAGCTGACGCAGCAGTTAAAATTGTGCAGGGAATCCGAACACCAGCATTTCCCAGGGACACCATCTCAGTCTGCTGCTCTGTTGCATCTGTGCTACTCACATTCCCTATACACAGCATGGCCCATGGCCATACAGCATCACCTCAGCCTAGAGAGCTGCCTATTACCTACTGACAAGCAGAAGCCTCAGGTTACTGTAGTACTTACACATGAATGTTTAAGTGTACCCTGAAGCTTGTTTTCACAGGGAGGTAATGCCAGACAAAGAACATGAATGGCAACAGCAGCAACAATCCCAGCACAGCTCCCACTATGGACAATTGCGCACCATTAAAAACACCTTTATAGGCAGATTTTAATAAGTTTTCCCCCTCCTTTATTTCTGGAGTAAAAATGCACAGCAGCAGTGAGGCCATCTCTGGTTTCTCTTCCTCAGCGTTCCTCTTCCTGACTCAGCACCTCATTGTGTGCTTGGCCATACATTACTGCCAGCTACTGTGCTACAGGACTGTGAACTCTTCTTAGGTACATGTTCTTGCCACCACTGATACACCACCAGAATGAGGTTCAGAGCTGGTAAAATTTTATTGCTGTATATGACTCAGGCATTTTGCATGTGAGTGAACATGGTTCAACTGTGCCTATGGATATTTTTGGGAAAAAGTCTTCCAGGAGTGGAAAAGTACCTAAGGAGAAGAAATAGTAAGGCAGAAAAGGCAATGGCATTTTCAGCTACATTTCTGCTTTACCTTGCTCAGAAGAAGGAACTCCAGCATGGTTGGAATCCGCCAGCGCTAACCCTCCCTAACCCTCCTTCCTGCTG
>NW_010158057.1:19425-22398 GCF_000695765.1 Mesitornis unicolor
CACGTCGGTGCTATTTTGTTTCTCTTAAATGGAAAAAGGTACCTAATGCATACAAGACCTAGGAGTCTGACAAACACCTTTCACTGTTGACAAATTCTACCTTTTACCTTTGGTAGCTTCACACAAGGCAGCACAACGCTCATTGAGTGGCAGTGCCACACCTGCACAAAGTCTGACCCAGACTTCCTCATCTGCAGCTCTGAACACAAACCTGGTTTTCATGTACGTGCTCCTTCAAGAGCTCTTCCATACTACCATAGTCCCAAGCATCAGTTTGGTGCTATAATTTAGCTGCATGGACACACCTGGAACTGGAGGAAATAGATTCTTATCATTAATTTAAAATGCAATGTATAAATTGTTGACACTCAAGAAAGGAGAGGATCTGCAGCACCCATGGGGATCTCATCTGGAGAGAACGTCCCCACCATTCAAGTAACAGCACAGCAATTGAAGGCAGTTCGTGTTTAGACTGCTTTTGTGCCTTAACTGCTCACTGAAAACTGTAAGCTGCTCCTAGCAAAAACAAAACAACAAAAACAACAACCCTTTAAAAAAATCAACTCCTCCTAACTTTGAAGCCTGGCTGATTTACTGGCACACTCTCTCTCTGCACTCAGGCACAGAGGAAGGAAAAGATGCAGTTTCTCTGTGACAAAAGCATTCTTGGAGCAGCTCTGTCCCATTTTCTTCCAAGGCCAAATTAATTTTTTAAAGAATTTTTCTGTTCTTCCCTCCTCTGAAGTTTCCTCAGTCATTTTCTTACGTAACTAGCTGCTGCTTACAATTTATGTACAAACCCTTTCTTTTCCAGCTTTCTCTGGGCTGAGTATGTTCTGGACTCTGAGTCCTCCCTCTGTGACAGGACTTCCATGTTGGAGCAGACCTGACCTTTGGTGATAGGCTCTGCCAGAGAGCATAGGTGAGTTGGCAGGGTGCAATCTCAGGGCAAGCTTTCCTTGTATTTTCAGTGTCAGCTTTGTTTATTAACATGGTTTTGAACAGAGCTGATTCTCAAACATTACCTCAAATTTGTGACTAGAGACCAGCACTAAGTTTAAATTACAAATACTTAAAACTTGAAAGTTCTTGAAGAACTGTTCCAGGTATCTTAGAGGGGTTTTGGCCTCAGTTCCTGGGAGACTTTTCAGATGCGGGACATTGTCCAGATTGTTCAAGGAGACTTAAGAGACCTGAAAGTTCAGAAAGTTGTGTAAACACATCACTCTATAAACAAAATAGCTAAGATGTTTGAGCTCTACAGAAAGATTTACTTTCAGATGTAGTTCTTACTTTATTTAGATTTCTGTGGTTTGCTTTGAGTGATTTCTGAAGCAGCTGAAAATGATAGCTGGTCTTGGGTTATATGTAATAGGAGAAGGTGAGTACTGTCATAGTCATGACAGGTATTAGTGGAAAACAGGTACCTAACTCTTGTGCAAGTGCATGTCCTTTGAGAGCTAATGAAAGGAAAAGCGTTGCACCATGCCCATTATCGGTCTAATAGGGGAAAAGAAAAATGAAGTGAGATACTCACAACAGATAAGAAGTAAAAAGGGAGATTCACATTTTTCACAGGAACTGATTTAACCACATATATGCAGTAAGGAGCAACTTCCTTCACAGGCCACTTCATCCCCAGGAGCAAACAGTTTTGAACACAGAAGACTACTGATACAGCTGCATACGCTTCAAATATGGGGGAGGGCAAAGCCACCCCTAATTTTTGGTGGGGAGGACACAAGAAATCCTCCTTTCAGGTAGCAAGACAAGGCAAGGCTTTAAAGTTGCAACGCACTGCTGTTCCAATTTCCCCTGAAAAGTGGTAGGGTCTGAGTTACATCACGTTTAACTGGAGCAGACAACACAGGTGAAAAAGGAGGAGGTTTCCAGAGTGACCTGCTGACATCTTACTTTGAGTGCCCTGCACATGCTGATATACACATGTATGGGGTAGTGGGAGCAAAGAAGCGAGCACCTGCTAAGTGTGACAAGGCAGGTCCACCTCCACAGGGATGCAGCAAAACATTGTGTCATACTTGGTCGTGTGGGCTCCTCTTCTCCCAGTGCACTGGTTTGGGGAATACTTGGCTCCGCACCAGGAGCATGGCCAGGCTTGAGGTATGCAACTACTGCTCGGACTGAATGCATGGTAACAACTGGATTGGCAGAACACAGTGCAGAGCAATGGATGCTTTTTCCTATCAGCCAGCTGGACGGCCTGAGTTTTGGTGCCATCATGTGTCCTGGACACTTTCTGGGCATAGGGTTGATGGAGAAAGCATTCCCATAGCCCTGAGCTGCTCTCCAGGCACCCTTTCACCACAGCTCCCATTGCTGCTGGACAAACTACATACATGCTCTGTGCGGAGCTTCCCTGCAAAACCATATCATCTAGAAATCACTCCAAGGACACGCAGAATTGCTCTCCAGACATAGTAATTTGTGCCGTACTCATGAGCAAAAAATAAACAAGCATCCCAACTCCTAAAGCATTTAAAATACAGTTTAAAAAGAACCATGCATGCTAATTAAGTGGAATAGTAGCATTTATTACAAGGGTTCTCCTCTATACTGTCCCAACTCCACTTACACAACTGGGTGGTACTCTTGCACATACTTCACACAGAGGGATTACTGGAAGCAACCAGCAACTCTAAGAAAACCAGAAGAGCAGAAATCTGCAAGCAATGAGCATTGCCACCACCATGATACGAGCAGCACCTTCACCTTCCCTCCTCCAACACTCCCTGCCTATTTCAGCCTTTTTACTTCTGGTTGCTTGACTTGTTTGCAGTGAATCCTTGCTAAGAAAAACCATCTCCCTGACAGCTGCACCAGCACCTGGAAATCTCCAACTGCAGCTCTACAGCAACAAGTCCAGAGAGACCTTGCTGAAGGCTGTAGGTCCTTCTGCAGTGCCACCAGCCACCTTGAGGAAGGCACCCAGAGCAAATCCTGGAGGATTTGCTG
>NW_010158057.1:22443-22664 GCF_000695765.1 Mesitornis unicolor
GGGCCGCGGCTCCCAGCAGCCAAGGTTACCGGCCCCGCGATGCCGGGTGAGCACCGGGACGGCGCCTCCACTGCGGTGCCCTCGGGCGAGCGGAACGGGGGTGACCGCGGACACCGGTACCGCGCCGTGCGGGACGCCCCACCGCACCCCCCCTTCCTCCTGGCAAAACGGGGGCCCCGCGCTCACCTCCGCAGGATGCCACGCACCGCTCCACACACCAC
>NW_010158058.1:0-2203 GCF_000695765.1 Mesitornis unicolor
GAAGCTGGGCTAAAAATCCACAATTCCCCCTTGCCCAAAGAGGCTGAATGCCCAGGAGTCTCACCCTGCCATGGTGCCGTTCCCACCCCAAGCCAGGGCACCGGTGCCCCCAGGGAGGCAACGCCAGGGGCCGATGCCTGGTGACAGTGCCTGTGCTGTGTTCTCCCAACCCGGCAGCAGTGCCTGTGGGCAGCTCCCGCTGGAGTGCACTCCTCACCCACTGCCCTGCCCACGTCTCTGCCTGCAGCAGAGCCCCTCTCCCCACTGTGGATGCAGGGCTCGGGGCTGGCCGACCGTGAGGCAGCGCAGGAATCCAGAGGCCCTGACAATGCTCTGGGTGTTTCCCCTGTCAGAGCTGCTGGTCTGACCGCATGCCTTTGCCATTAGCGGCTGGGAGGGCAGCTGGATACACACAGGTGGGCACTCGCACATGGATGGGCACTCGCACACGGCCGAGCACATACACTCCACATGCACTCCCGACTGCAGCCACCTCCTGGGCTCATCCCCATGCCCTGCTGTGCCACTGCATCCCTCCCGCCCACAGTGCCTGGTGCAGGGCTGTGTGTCCATGCTCGTCCCCACCACGCAATCACTGTGGGCGCCCATGGGCAGCACCGTCCCAGACTCATCCCTGCCCTCTGCCCAGTATCCTCCATCCACCCGAGGGCCCCCTGAGGGCCACGCGAGGGAGCCGGGTCCCCAGGGCACTGCAACTGCATGAGGGGCAGAGCTGGCAACAAGGGGAGGGTGAACTCAAGGTCGGCACCGGGCTGGGGCTACGCGATTGTTCCAGGTGGGTGAAAGTTATGGCATTGCTCTCACGTTGCCCAGTCCTGGGACATGGCTGGGCCCTGGGGAAGAGATGGGTAAAGATCAAACCCTCCCTGGATCAGGGATCAAAGCCCTGGCACAGGGCAAGGGTCAGTGGCTCCCTCCCTGGGGGGAGGCACAGACCCAGGACAGGGTCCCTTGGGGTTCCCATACCCCCCTGCTCAGTGCTGCACCCCCCTGTCCCACAGGCGTCGTCGAGATCCGGTCGGTGCATGTCGGCATGGTGGCCATCCGGGCGGTGCACACCGGTTTCTACCTGGCCATGAACCAGCGGGGGCGGCTCTATGGGTCGGTAGGTCAGACGCTGCCCCTGAGCAGGACCGCGCCGGGGCAGAGCAGGAGCTGGGGGTCCCGAATGTGCCAGGACCGGTGCCCAGGAGCCCTCCTAGTTTCCTGCACTGGGGGATGGCACCCACAGAGCCTCCCTGCCCCGGGGTCTGGCTGCACCGGAACAGGGTGATGCCGGCCCTCACTTCCTTCCCTCTCCTGCCAGAAGGAGTTCAGCCCCAGCTGCCAGTTCACGGAGCGCATCGAGGAGAACGGCTACAACACGTACGCGTCGCTGCCCTGGCGGCATCGCGGCCGCCCCATGTTCCTCTCACTCAATAGCAAGGGCAGGCCGCAGCGAGGGGGCACAACGCGCCGGCAGCATCCCTCCACACACTTCCTCCCCATGCTCGTCCGCTGAGCCCTGCGAGCAGCTCCAGACCATCCCGTAGGAAAAAAAATGGAAAAAAGGGTTATTTTATTTATGTACATATCTATTTTTTTGCTATTTATTGTTTTGTTTTTAAATGCACGGTGGTGAATGGACATGGAAAGCGGATGCTCCAGATGCAGCCAGCAGCTGTGCAGGGACATGGCTGTGCCCTCCATCACACTGCACCCTGACCACCCACAGCCCGGACCCGCCTCTGCTCAGGGGGCTGGGGGGGGCAGGTACTGCTGGGCTGTATTTGTCTGTGTTCAAGCACCCACGGCAATTAAAGCTGCGCCTGTGGCACAAAACAGGGAGTGAGTCTTGGAGCACTGATGGTGGCCTCAGCTCGGCCCAGGTGGGGTTGGGTTCCTGGGGTCACAGCTGCAGCCACCAGCACCATCCCCACTGGTCTCCCACTGTGTCCAGCTCCTCATCGACCTTCACCTGTGAGAGATGTACCCAACCCAAAACCTCACCTGTGTGAAGATGCCGCGATGGTTGATCAGTGGCACAAAGGAGGGAGCAGGAAAAAGTGGCTGATGATGGGGAGAGCTCAGACCCTGCACTGGCACCGCATGTGAGACCTGGAGCTGAAACCACACAGCTCCTGGGAGGAGCATCCCCTCGTTCCCTGCAAGATGCAGCCCCCAGCCAGCCCCGACCTCCCTG
>NW_010158058.1:2258-2769 GCF_000695765.1 Mesitornis unicolor
GCGGCGACACCAGCGAAGGAGCCAGGGAGGCAGCTGAATGCAAGGACCAGCCCCTCGTCCAGAGGGGAGCACGGCCAGGAATAGCACTCACACCTCAGACCCCAGCCAGGGCACGCTCCTGTGCCGCCCTCTGCAGCCGTGGCAGCACGGTCACCCCAGTGGAAACCACCAAACTCGTTCCTTGGCTTACCCAACCAGCTCCAAACCAGCCCATGAGGGAGCAGCCTTGGTGTTAACCGTGTGGTGACCGTGGCAGGCACTGGCCCCACCAGGAGCCCCTGCCAGGCAGCAGCACCCACAGTCCTCCATGGACTTTGCTGCACCTGCTTGAAACCCACCCGAGCCCTGCTCACCAATAAAACCATCCCGCAGTGCCCAGATCCCACGCCACAGCCAGCAGCTGAGACACGGCAGGAGGCTCTGTCAGGTCTCCTGGGCTGCATTTCAGTGACTGAAGAGCAAAGCCTTCCCCTGGTGCCTGCCCCACCGATGGCACACGATGGTGCAGCCG
>NW_010158058.1:2793-6745 GCF_000695765.1 Mesitornis unicolor
CAGCTCTGGCCCGACCTGCAGAGCTGTAACCCTGATCCACCAGTCCCAGGACCAACTCTGGTTTATCTGCCCTGATGGAAGGCGCCGCTGGGCCGCCCCAGCAGAGTCAAGGAGGAAAAGCATTCCCGAGGAGTTGCTCAGCTCGGCAAAGGCCATCGCCATCCGCGCTGGGGCCGTCATCTCCAATGAACCCTCTCTGCTCTTACTCCAAATTCCCAGGGCACTGAACGCCCCATCCACCCCCCACAGCCCCCCAGGGCCCTGAGCGAGCACCACTGAACCTGGTTTTTGTCCCCCGGCACCTCCCATCCCATAGCAGGGACGGGAGCAGCCGCTCAGTCACTGCCCCTGCCCATCACATTTCTGTCATTCTCCAACCTCCATCTCTGTCCCAGAAACAGTCACAAACACACCCAGGTATTTGTCTCTCTCTCCTTTTTTAATCAGCTGTATTTTAAGTAGCTCTGAAATACATTTTTGTCCAAAATGTTGTTTTTCTTGTATATTATTCAAACACAATGACATTGGCTGGTCCTGGCTCTGGTGCACACCCAGTCCTGATGTCAGAGGAAAAGTCCACTGAGGCTGAGCAGGGCAGGACTGAAACAGGGAGGAGATGTAAAAAAAACACCATGGACCAGGCCAGGACGCTGCTGGTCCAGTCCTGCACCCAACGCTGTGCGGGGAGGCACCACCGTGTGGTGCTGGGCACACCTGAGCGGTGCTGGAGCTCAGGGTGTGCGGGGGCTCAGCCAAGCCCTCCCTGCCCTGAAGGGGACAGCTCAGCACCGCGGCCTCAGAGAGCGTACCCTGTAGTTTTCCTCAAGTCATGCATAACGTCTCATTGGGCCGAAACGTCCGTTTATTTAACAGCAGTAATAATTTAAAATTATAAAAACCCTTTCAGTGTTGAGTGTCAGAAGGGCAAGGTTACAAAGAAAAAAAAAAAAGGGAGGATTTGAGGTGGGGAAGGGGAGGATGATGGGGTCTGTTTCAAAAGTTCGTGTTTTCTGTGACAGCTGTGGGCCCTCCCCAGCCAATCTGGGGAGGGAGGCAGTATCATTACGCCCATTGTAAAGACTTCAGTCTCCAAAGCAGAAGAGATAGCATCCCAGGGATAAGGAGCCAAAGAAATAAAGAAAGGAATCTCAGATTCAAACCCATACAAACAACCTTTCCATTCAGAATCGCAGCCACCAGCTCAGCACCGTGGGTTTCCCACCTGTGGCGCGCAGCAGCCGTTCACGGCCATGGTTCAAAGTCCAGCAGCAAATGGATGCTTTTATTAACAGAGCCCTTTCCCCGTCACAGAACGTGAGGCGGCTCGCCCCTGAGGGACCCAGTGACTCCGCGGCTTCGAACTCAAAAGGAAACGTGGGGGCTGCTCCCCCACCACCCTCCCCTGGCTCTGCTCTGGAAGCCCCTTGCGATGCTTACAATGGCTGGAGGGGGAGGAAGGAGAAGGGACGGGGCCCCAGGGACAGAGGCTGGGTTAAGATTCATGAGTTGTTTGAGGAGTTCTCGTTACTGGGTGAGCTGGAGGAAGAGGAGGAGGATGAGGATGAGAAGTTCATCCCTGTGAGTCCTGGGGGGTTTGTGGCAGTGTTCTGTCCACTTAAGCTTTTCCGGCAGACGGGACACGTGTCGTGCTTTGGAGAGCAGACAAAAACAAAACAAGAAATATGGGAAACAGGATTAGAAACACAGAGCAGCACTCAAGGAAGACGAGGACACTCCTTCCTCCAACCAGAGGCTGCTCATGCTTTGAGCTTACCTCATCATGGAGGTATGAAAATACCTACAGAGCAGAACACCCAAAGCCCAGGTCCTCCCGGGTGACACCAACCTGCTCCAGCCAAGGGACAATGCAGCCGTTGTGGAAGAGGTGGTTGCAGGGCAGCTGCCGGACGTTCTCACCCACTGTGTAGTCTTCTTTACACACAGGACACTCCAGCCCCGAATCTGCACCGCAAAGGAAGAAACAACGCAGCACTGAAGCAGAGCGTGACACTCACAGCACCTGAATCAGGATCCATCACCTCTCCCCTTCCCCCGGCACTGCAGAGGGGAGCATCTCCCCACCTCCACTGTCCCGGCATGGCCTCACTGTTCCCTTCCCTCTGCTTTTTCAGCTCTATCCACACCAAACTTTCTGAAACAAATTCATCCCGTCTACACTGCTCTTTTTTCTTTTGAGTATCAGCGAGCAATACTTCAGCTTTCTTCCCTCTCTGAAACATTTTAGGCCTTGAAGGTAATGGCAAACAAAATTAAAATCCCAAGAAAGCGCTGAACAGAACTTTCACAGTGAGCAGCCAGACGTACCTACGTGCTCCTGTGCGATCTGTACAGTGGGGAGGGCCTGGATCTTCTCCTTGTCAGCTGGCGGCGGTCCAGTGTTTTCAAACTGATTTAGTAACTGAAAAAACAGCAGGCCAGGAAAGGCAGAGAGGAGATGTGAGCTCAGCAGCACAGAATCTGTTCATTTATTGACCCAGGGCACTTGGACCCTGCACCATGGACCTTGTCTCCCCTTTCTGCGCTCTCAGTGCTCGCCCCCCTGCACCACAACAGCTGCTGGCAATTTTGCAGCACTGCACAAGAGGATGGGAAACATAAGAACACAAATATTACCTGTGTAATAATTGCATCCAGGCCATTGGCACCCCATGCATAGTCCATTGGATTAGAATGCAAGACCCCCCTGTAAGAACAAGGACAACAGTTAAATTTGGCTGGGAATACGAACAAGAACGGTGTCAGAAAGAGCAGATCTGCCAACTCACCAAGGACCCAGTCCCAGGTTTGGTATTGTTGTAGGTGCTATAATCCCATTGACCAGCTGCTGGATAATTCTGAAAGACAGGAAAACCAGGACAATGTGAGAACTGGGGTTTGTTAGCAGATGCAATGGTCAGAACTCCTGGCCCCTGTGTGCTCAGGTGGAAGGGCCCCTGTAAACGCAGGACAGGACAGAGCTCGCCAGTAGCAGCTGGCCCAGCTGTGCGGCAGCGTGGGCTCACAGCAGCAAAGCCTACAGGAGAACTGCCCTGGACAAGGGCTGCTCCCAGACTGATGGGAAAAGGGATGGGGCTGCTATTCAGGTAACTCCCATGAGTGGAAGATACCGAGGCCTCCCCACAGGGACCTGCCAGTTCTCACCCCTCCAGTGTGGGGACACCCTCGTGCCGGCCAGCAGCACGGCGTGTGGCCAGGCGGGCACGGGGCTGCCTGGCACCGTATCGATGCCGGGACTGGTGCTCTCGCTCCCTGCGGTTCTCAGAGTCCCTGTTGTCTTCTGACTGCGCGTTGGACCCGAATGGGAACTCGAAGCTGTCATCAAAGATCCCGAAGGCAAATTGACTGTAGCCCTGTGGCAAGGTGAATAAGTGCTGATCCACGTTCTGGGAGGGAAAGAAGAGAAGAGGTTGTAAGGAGAGAACAGCTCTCACACCCGGTATTGCACCAGCAAAGAGCGGTCTCCTCAGTGCCCTGCAAGCCCCAGGCCCAGGCTGGCGCAGGTGAGCAGCGCGTCATCAGACACAGCTTAGAGAGAGCGAAGACTGAAACTACAGCCAAGCTAAGAAATAACACAGTTTCCCTGGTTTCTCCTTCACTGCTGCCTCCTAAGCTGAGGCTCTGCATAGCAACACACCAGACAGCTCATGAATCCCAGTTAGCCCCCTCACTACAGAAATAAGCTACAAGCGATGGTCCTATCAAAACATGGTGAAAACACACCATGCAGAGATTCCAGGAGCATGGGGACGATGTGAATACCCCCCTTCCTAATTTTGTCATAATCCAGGGAACGTTTAAACCATGCGCTGATGGAGAAACACTTCAATGTCATGGCAAGGCAGAAAGAGTTGGCAGAGAGGACTCACCTCAAAGGGATGCCTGCCCTGGTCACTGGTGGACGTGGAGGAGCTGGTCTCATTGTCCGCATTCC
>NW_010158058.1:6776-10777 GCF_000695765.1 Mesitornis unicolor
GGGTGAGCCTCACGAGGGAGCTGCAAGATTTTCCCAGCAGAGGGGACAGGTCTGACAGGAGAGCAGACAGCGCAGCTGCTCAGGAACAGCACACACGGAGCTACAGATTCATTTCTGTGCAGAGCTCAAAGGGACCTCAGACGTCTGCTCACCCCCTCCGTGTTGCCCCGGCGCAGGCTCAGCTCCACATGGACACTTGTCCACCCTCGGCTGCTCGTTTTCTAACCGTCCATATCAATTTTCCTTTTTCTTCTCCCCAGAACCTCCATTTTCCCACATCCTCACCCTTCCCTCCCCACCCTTCTACATCCTGATCTCACGAAGCTGAAGAAAAGTGACCGAATCATGACGCCATGCAAGGATTCCCTGCCCAACCCACTTCAAACAAACCAGCTCATCCTCCAGAGCAACAGGAAGAGAGGACCCAAGGTGCAAACCCTGAGCACTCTGACCCAAACACGCTTAACTCTAATCTTGACTCAAAGGAACCTCTCTGTGCAGAGGCACATGACCAAATACAGGAGATTATGGGGAAAACTCTTAATGCCATCAGGCCTCTGCACTGGGAGAGCTGCAGGAACTGCCCAGCATGCAGGCCTATGCTGACGCTGATGGGAACAAACCCCTAAGGCCCAGCGATGATGTGACCCTCCCAGGAGACAGCAATCGTCACCACAGCCAGGACCAGCCAGCAGCGGTTTTCAGCCTCCAAGGCCGGTGCAGCCAGACCAAACATCGCCTTTTCAGCAAAGCCCAGCAGGCAGCAGCACACATCGGGCACAGCCCCACGCCAAATGCCTGCCTGGCGCTGCCTGCCTCGGGTCCAGCAAACGTGGCTGAATCATTTGAAGGCATTTTTCCTGCTCTTGCCCACCGTGACGCTGCCGGAGAGCCGTCCCACCACCGAGTCAGCAGCCAAACACGTGAACGCAGGTCTTGGCTGCTCCAGTGCAGAGTCCAAAGTCTTTGTCAAAATGTTCCGTCATTAGGAATCTAAGCTATGAAGTTACCCACTGAAGCATATGCACTCTGCAGATTCCTCTCTCCGAGGGTTACCTCCGCTCTGACAACTCACACCAGTTCAGAGCTACCACGTGCCATGGGGAAAGCCTCCACCACTTTGTTCTGTGTGGATTAAGCCAATCCATTGCTCCCCTGCATTTACCAGCAACACACAACACTCAGCGTTCCCATGGCTGATACGAGGAAAGATGAGACAAACACTGGGCAGAAGCAGCACAAATGGTGCGTTTAGCATCCAACATTGCCTTTTAGCTAGAAAAAGGAAAAGGGCAATGCAGGCCAAAGTCACTCTGGTGACAGCCTTTGGGCAGCACGTTACCTTGGCTCTTCAGGAAGTTCCTCAATGAAACCAGACTCGCACCGTGGGCAAATATAGTCCTAGGGGAGAAGAAACACGAGTGAGAGAGGGAAGCAGGACGTCAAAGCTGTAAAGAGCCCCTTCAGTGCGATGGCGTGGAAGAGAAGAGCCCTGCAGCCCATAACCCTGACGCATGCCACGACGACAGAGCCCCAAAGACCCCAAACCGCTGACATTCGCCTTCACCAGGGGTGAGGCAAACTGTTGAGCCTGAGCCTGTTTGGAACTTGGCTTCAGAAAAGCTTTGGATAATGCAAATTAATCCCCGGTAGAAAACAAAGCATCAGATGACATCTGTGGGAGTTCTGGGTAAAGTGAAAGCAAAACCACGGTCTTCCCAGCAGAGCAGCCTCCAACCCTGGTCTGTCAATTGCTGTGTTTTGGGGGCCTCCCCCCGCCCCACGGGGCCAAACTGTCCCAAAGACACAGGGAGGAACAGCAGCTGGGCTGATCAATGCCACTGCGGCTGGGGAAGGGCTGAAGGGGAGGCTGTTGCTAACAAGACGGGGGCTGTCGCTAATGAGGTGGGGGCTCCCAGCACACAAGGGGGTCATTCTGCACCACACAATGCCAGGGCCTGATGCTCCCACGCTCAGCGCTCATCACAAAAAGCCGCTGCCACCCTTGTGGCCCTCAATGCTGAAAACCAAATGTGCTGAAACAAACAGCCCGTGCGTGCAGAAGGGGGATTCCTCAGGAGTTTGGGACAGCCGCTTTTCACAATTCCTGGTGCTGGTGAGGGATTTTACCCCGCGACCACTCAGTCCCAGCGCACAGCACCCCAGAACGCTTACGATCCTGAAAGGAAATGACTTCGCTTCTCAGCGCTGGGGCAGCCGCGCAGCATCGAGACATGAGAGGAAACGCCAGACCCTGAACCTTACCCCGACCACGGCCGGGGTGGAACAGGTACCGCTGACAAACACAACCAGCAAACACAACCCCACAAATCCCGTGCTGGTCCACGCAGGAGAAGTTTCAGCTCTGTAACGCTACTTCCCTTTACTGCTGCTATATTCGAACTGGCAAAGGCCCCTAAACCAAGTCTGCGGATTCCCCCAAAGAGCAGAGGGTGCCAACTCCACGGGCTCGCTCCAATAAAACATCTGGGGTGGCAGGAAAACCTGATAACGCCCCAGCACAGGGCAGCAACGCCAGCGACCCACAGGACACTGCCCCTGCCTGCCCACCACGATAAGGACACAAACACCCAGACACAGAAACAGACCCGGAGGAGCTGCAGCTCCCTCTTCCGCGTGGGACTCCTTAGATTCGCGGTTGTGAAATAACCGCATCGACGCGATTTACACAATGCTGGATTTCAAGAGCATTTCTACACCGTGCAAATTCTTCTCAAAGCTGGTTACCAGCACACGGGAACTCCTATGTCGAGCACAGAAAATCCAAACAATTTGCCCCCGAAATCCTCCTCCCTGTCTACCTGCCCACCAGTGCAGCACTGGGGTGGGCGATGACGGGAGCCCCGCTCGAGCAGAGCAACCTGCGCCTCTCAACTCCTGTGCAAGGGAGGCTTTTCTGTGTGTTGTGTGTACAGACAGCCCTGAACACAGGGGTCAGCAAATTCCTCTGCAGCTGGAGCAGCCCAAACGTCAAGGTTTGTTGCTTCTCAGGCTGCTGGAGTTCCTCCTTTCGCAGCGTTTGCCGCGGTATCTCCAGTAGCTCTGTCTGCAAACAGCAAGTGAAACCGAAAGAACTTGGACCCCCAAAATTAGTTCACTCGCCAGACCCGAGCCAACAGGAGCAGCCTCCGCTCCCTGCGCTGGCTCCAGATGTGCTCTGCTGGCTCAGGCCCAACACAGGGCATTTAAACAAAAAATAAACATCTGATACCTCTAGGCTACAACCTTCAGCTCCCGAGGCGCTTTCTCCAGCCCATCTATTTGTGCAGAAGCATTATCAAGAGTTTTGCGCTCACACTTAAACACAAGCTGTGAGATTTACCAGCAAGGCCCAGCCTCAGCGACGGAGAGGGTGAAAGGACAACCAGCACATCCCAAAACCAAAGTCAACCACAGCAGAGAGCTCTGCGCACGATCACACTATCGGGCGACTTTTAAAATTCAATGAACTTTAACAGAAAGCAATGCCTTACTCTGACGAGACGCTATGAAAAGCTTCAGGACAAACAGCAACTGGCAGAATTCTCCAAACCGAATTCAACGTCTCGCAACGTTTGGGTGGGCAGTAACAGAAAATTCACGGGGTTTGAGCCTGTTCCTCTCCACAGCCAAGGCTCCTCCTGCCCACACCCAGCAAACTCGATGCCATCCAGGCAGGGCTGGCCTGGGCAGCTCAGGCCCATCCGCTCTGCGCTGCCCCAACTTGCACAGCCCCGCGCCGGGGCCGCGCTGTGTGTGCCTCATTTCACTCAGATGCTGTCACCCGCGAAGCTTCCTCACGCTCGTTTAAATCCTACTGAAACAGGGAAAAAATACCCCCTCTCAACCTGTTACCCCAGAGGGCCTCGCTTCACCCCAGACAACGCAGAGGGGACGGTGCCCGAGCCAACGGGGTGTCCCACCCCCAGCCAGCCGGGGGCGAGCACAGCCCGAGGCCTGCTGCAGGCCGGGACCCCCTGGACCCCCTCACTCCTCACAGT
>NW_010158059.1:0-232 GCF_000695765.1 Mesitornis unicolor
GCCCGCAGGATGAATTGCAGGAGGCAAAAGCTCGAACAGAGGAAAAACCTCGATTGTGACAATCAAGATCACTCTCCTGCGGTTGTAACTAAAGAAATCCCCTTTACCGAAACAGAATATGTTTGGCGAATATCGTTAACCGCTGGAGACCAAATTCTGTTAAGTGAACAGGAAGCAGGCAGAGTTTGGGACCTGGGAATGTTCCTGAGAAACAAGCGGGCAGGCAAGCAGA
>NW_010158059.1:425-764 GCF_000695765.1 Mesitornis unicolor
AATACCCCTCATCCAAGGACTGCCTGTGATGCTTTAAAAATACATGCACAGTCCCTTCAGGAGCACATGCAAAAGGCCATAGCACGTAACAAGCAAAACCTCCAGCATGCAGTGCCCGAGCTGCCCTGGACAGAGGTGCTGCAGAGTATGGTTCCGCAGGGGCACGAATTAGGCTGGGCAGACCCGGGTGGTGGCACCGTCAGGAGTGGGGGAGGGGGGGGGTCCAGCAAGCAACCCGCAAATCTCGCCTCAGACGGGGACGAGCTGGTGGTGCGGGGCATAACAGGTTGTGACGAAAGGCATCGGATTTGGAGGTTGAAGCGCTGTTACAGGGGCAGG
>NW_010158060.1:0-2173 GCF_000695765.1 Mesitornis unicolor
TAAATATAAATATATAAATATATATACCTGGTCGTATCTTTGGGACCTTGAAGAGACCTTTTATTTTCTCCCTTCTCTCCAAGACAAAACCCAGCAAAGAACTAATATCCCTCAAAGAAACAAACAAAAATGCTAATACATATTTACTGCTGGAAAAATATTCCACTGAAAATAGTTTGAAAAACTGAAGGAGAACAGTATACCTTTATTACTCTCCAAACTGAAACCAACAGCTGTCCTCACAAAAGGAAGATTAGTGTTATTTATGTGCCTCACTCAGACTTAATGGTATTCTTGGATCTCAATATGTTGTACTATGTTTATAACACTGCTTTCCCTCATTCCTCATAAGACAGCTTTAAAGGATTATGTTACAGAAAAGCAAAGGTTACTGGAGAAGCGTCCTTCAAAATTATGAGATATTTACTAGCTAGGTATTGGTATGAAAGATTAAAGCTTAAGCCAAGTACGGGGGTAACTTTCCAGCAAAGAGTACCTGCACAGTCTCCTTTTTCCGTCAGCCTCAGAGTCAACAGTTGGTATCTTCATCACTGGGCTGACCATAAGAGAGTTGTTCTCTGTTCCATATTTAGTTCTCATGACCCCTTGATTAATATCTGTCTGCTATAATTTATATATAGCCCTGGTTTAGGCAGCAGAATTTCCTTTTTACTGCCATTTTAAAATATTTCACTAATGTTCTTCAAGTAATTTTAAATCTGAAAAAAAACCCCATACAAAACAAAGAAGTAAAGAAAGTGACCTATTGTGTCCTAATTTCCTAGGAAATCCCCATGTGAGAAGTAAAAAACCAATCAAATCAATTATGAAGTATCCTGCTCTTAGAAACAGTGACGTACAGAGTTGAGAGAACCTCAAGAAGTTTTCCAGTCCACTCCCCCTACTTCTGAAGCAGTATCAGCATCTATCCTGAAAAATCTTTGCATAGATTTGCCTCTAACAGAAGACTCCACAATCTGGTAAACAACCTACTCCATAGCCTCTTCATCCTCACTCTTTGAAATGCTTTTCTAATGTCTCACTTAAATCTCTCTTGCCACAACTTAAGATCATCATTTCATGTCCTTTCCACCATGGTCACAAAGAACAAACCAATCAGTCATAACAAGATCTCATCTGACTTCATAATGCCCCCAAACCAACCAAACAAGAAACTCCTTCCCCTCCCCCTCCCCCCAAAAAAAATCCTAGGCTGACTAATTTATTTCAGTATTGTGGTATCTTTTCTAACCTATGCTGTGAGGTTATTTTCTAACCTATACGAACCTTCTTCAGTCAAGATTTGGGCTTAAATGGAGCTTGGGGCAAAATGGAAACTTATTAAATCCTGTGATTAGGAACATAATGCTATTTACAAGTCCATTTCCACCAAACCTGTATTTTCTGCATGAAAGCATTGTGGTTGACCTGGACTTTCTGTCATAAACACCTTATACTACAGCAGCAGCAAAGTATTATGTATTTTTACAAAGTATTTCAAGGAACGGGTGTGGAGAGTAGGTTTTTTTAAGGACCAAAGAGGAAAGACTGTTGCAGTGGTTTTTTAACACTGCTTATAATAGAAACCTCTTGTGAGGTCTTCTAAAACAACAATTCAGCAAAAAGCAAATGCCACTGAATCAGCCCCTATAAGCCTTTTTTTCAAAAAGACAGCTTTCAATGAATCCATTTTAAATGTTTCTCACACACACACCCCTCCCCAGTTATTCTCATATAAAAACTCCCAACCGTTTTTCTTTGGAAATTTGGTAACCATAGTTTCTGTGTCCTGCTGAGACCTGATATGTAGAGCTGTATTCTACCTGCTATTAAGCTGCTGATAGCAGTGTTTCTGTTGCAATTTATGACAAATGTCAGTTGAAGGCAGAGTATTGTACACACTATATTTTCCCAGCTGGATACCTCCGTGAACAGAAAGCAAAAACATGAATATACATGCACCATACATTTGGGGGAGGGGAGGAAAGAGACTGAAGGAAAAAAAGGCTGCAGGTTAGATGTGATGTTGGGTGGCCTAAAGCTGGTAGAAAATGAACACATGAATGGGAAGATACTTTCTAATAATATTAATTAGAAAACACCACAGGTTCTTAATGCAGTCCTCGGTGCTACATCACCAATACAAAGACAACTCTGTAGACTCCTCTTTCCC
>NW_010158060.1:2204-7903 GCF_000695765.1 Mesitornis unicolor
TTTTTAAATTGAATTGCTGTATTTTGAAAACTGTCACGTTCATCTGTTTTTTTTCTCTGACTCAGGCCTGCAGGTTCTTGTTTAATGTTTAGCACAGGGACATTTTATTCCTGAACACAGCTTAGCCACTTTAGCAGTACTTATACCCACAGGTTTGGTATTGTTTTTTGGTGTTTGGGTTTTTTTGGGGGGTGGGTTTTTTTCCCTGTCCTTCCCCCCTTCAGTAGAATGAAAACCAAGTCAGCAAGCACAGGAAGTAAAATTGTGGCTTATCATGCTCTTCAGTGTTCTTCAACAGCACTTTACTTACTTCAGTGATAGCAGTATCATATAGGAATACATTTGTTTGTGAAAGTATTTTAGCCTTTCCTGGATAACATGGATAGCAGTTCTGGTGTTTCTTCATCACACTGATAGCTGAAGGTAATACAGTTTACAAGAGAGGAACTGAAGTCCAATTCAGCATGGAGTGAATAGGAATTAAAGCAAAATACTGGTTCTGTTTCTTAAAAACATCATGGGACCATAACTTTTTCCACACCAGAAAGTGTTGCAGATTACAGCAGAAAGTATTCACCAAAGATTACTACTCTTCAAGCACTGCCTTAATTGAAGTCAGTTTCATGGCCATGGCCGTCTCTCCAGAAAGTATCGTAATAATCCGAAAGTTTTCAGGTGAATAGTTTAACAAGTCCTGTAATTTATGTCTACTTCACAGTCCGCACTATACAGAAACATTGACCTGGCAGTAAGGAACTACTCAAATGAAAAAGTCACCAGTAAAGGAGAGACAGATTATTACAGGGACAAAATAATTCATTATGGAACACATGTTGCTCAAATAACGTATGTGCCTTCCCAAAAGTTATTAACTATTGTCACTAGTAACTAGCTTCCAAATCTGCAATTAATCTTTGTCGTTCCTCAAATCACGTCTTCCATTAGAAGCATAGAACTGAAAATAATGAAAATCCCAAACCTACTAAAGTTAAAATACTCACAGTCAAACTGAGGATAGAGCCAATTACCATTTAAATAACAACATGAAACTCTTTGAAGGAAAGGCCTTTTGATCTTGAAGATTCAAATGCTGAACAGTGAGAATCTGAGTTCTTTAAATTTCCGGGGAAAAAGCTACAAAGAAAGAACTATGACCCAAACTGTCAGTCATGTGCTTAAATCCCTAGCATTTTTTACTGTTAAATGTAGCTCTCTTGGCATGTAATTAGTGGTGATATCGTCATCAATACCACAGTTAATAAAAGCTTAAGGAACTCTTTTCTTGCATGTCGTTCTAATGTGGAGGTGCAGGGACTAGCAAGAAGTAAAATGGGAGTCAGACCAAGGGTGAAACTTGAGTTGTATTCTTCATTCTCCCCGCCCCCCCATGGAATGTAAAATTTAAAATTTCCAAATTTTGATCAACTCACACTTAGTCACTAATACAGATTTTGCAAATTTGAATGCCTTGTTAATTTCAAATACAAAAGGTCAAATGGTATTAAAAATCTCTTTTGAGTAGGATTACAAATACTGTGCCTTTTGAGTAGCAAAGGCAAACAATAAAACTGTACTGAGCTGCAGTTCAAATTTCTGTCATTTTTTAATTCTTCTCTGGAGAGCTGTGAAGGAATGATGCTTTAAAAACTGCTCTACGACAGTCTATGGAGTTTGCTGATGTCACATTTCTTAATTGACACAACACAGAGTCTGCACAGCACGTTGCTACAACATTTGTTTTACAAGTGCACATTTCACAGAAAACCAATTATTAATTTCACAAAGACTTACAGGCATACATTTCCAAAAAGGGAAAAATAAAACTGTTACATATCCACACAAATAAAAATTTACAGAATTGTGGCAGCCAGCCAGCAAAACTACTCCGGGTCTGCTTTCCCATCTGCTTGGCCTGTTCACAGAATCACAGAACGTTAGGGATTGGAAGGGACCTCAGAAGATCATCTAGAACAATCCCCCTGCCAGAGCAGGAACACCTAGATGAGGTCACACAGGAAGGCGTTCAGGTGGGTTTTGAATGTCTCCAGAGAAGGAGGCTCCACAATTAACTGGAGGGAGAACAATTAACTGAAGGAGACTCCACAATTAACTCCACTGTTAACTGGAGGGGGGGGGGCAAAAAACAAAAAACACAAACCCCAACAAAAACCACCAACCACAAAACCAAAACAAACCACCCCCCCAAAAAACAATCCCCAAAAAACCAAACCAAATTGCTACTTCTGCAACCAATTCTCAGAAGAACTCCCCTAAGAAACAACTTCTGTGACACTATTTTAATAATGCTGAATGCCTTACAACAAACAGTAAACAGTGAGCCTCCTAGCACTGTGTAATTTAGACACAATAGCTCAGAAACGAATAGGTATTGAGACAAGGGCAGTTCCCTCCTTCCCCAGCACTGAAAAGATACTCTGTGAAGCCACTATTGCTGATCACAAAACAGACCTCTCTTGATCCTTCTAGCAAACTAAGTCCTGCAGCAGATAAACTTGATGTTGTGGGTGATGCTACCCCCTCCTGTACATCTGCCCCAGACCTTTGGTTGAGGATACAACCCTTGGAGCCGGGAGCATAGAAACAAATATGTGTCAGATCCGTGGTCACCTGATATTACAGTGTTAATTTAAATGAAAATAGCACTGGCTTATGCAGGTTTTTGAATCCCTGCTGTTGTCTCTGTTAAATAGGAGGTAACTTACACAGATCAACTGGCTGAGCAGCTGAGGTCAATAACGCCTTCAGCTATTTGTCTGCTGGAGCCTTGACAAATTATTCTCTCAGTTTATGGTAGTGTCCCATGTCAAAATCATTACTGTTTCTTTTAATCTATACATTAAAAACCTGTTGTAAAGACTTGCACAGCTTTTGTCTGTCTACCATTGCAATTGTATACAGTAATTAATATACTACAGGTTTCTACTTTACAGATGAAAAAATAACTTGACTAGAAGCATTTTCAACAGCTGCCCATAAGTCAGCCCACTCTCAAGAGTTCAACTCAAGAGTTATTGTGTCTATTGTGCATCTTAAGGTTCAAAGAAAGATTATTCATGCATTCATTCATAGCCAAGAATGTATCCCACTAATGAAATTTACCCTTCAAAGCTGACCCAAGCTTAACCACTGGATTGACTAAATAATTTAATTGCTTCAATTATATGCTGTATCCCTTCTCTGAAGATTGTATTTTTGGTGAACTGAGCTAGGTTTATACCAGTGGTATGTTAATAGCACATATTCCGAAAGTGTAAGCAGCTGCTGCCCACAAACATTGCCAAACTGAATAATAGGAATGCAAACAAATCTCCTGGTGCACAGTTAGTTTTTTCAAAGTATTGAAAAATTGTAGAGTTGCAAAATTACTTCTGTGGAAGAAACAGGCAGAAAATAGATGGAAGCAAAGCTGTTATTTAGAGAGCACCCTCAATAACTGAGTAACATCACCAGTGTAAGAACATTAGTTCTGTCACCTCCTTTTCATATCAAACAATTAATTTTCCTTTCTGCGCAAAAGGGTTTCTGCAACTGGATGTAACCATAACAAGAACAGCGAGTGTTCTCACATACTGGAAAGTCAGAGGAGCCCCAGAGTAGCTTCTCCTTGCCTGTTAAGTGAAGCTATTCAGTGCAGCTAATTCAGTCAACATTCCAGCCTTTTCCAGCTACACTGAGCCAATGCAGCTAGACTGAAGATTAAAGAGAAGGGAAACAATTACATTGTGTGTTACTGCCAAGGATGCAAAGACTCTAAATCTCCTTGAAGCTGAAAACAAATTAGCAGCTTTGCCTGCACCAAGCTGTCTGTCCAAATGGAGGTTTCTTTTCACAACTGTGTTCCTTGAAGGTAACGCTTTGAGGATACAAAAACATTTTCTTTAAGTTATTTCCTGTCACTAGCTTGTCTAGACCAACAGTACCATTTGTAACTCAATCACCACCCACTGCTTTGAAGCAAAACCAAGCACAGATTTACTCCTGCCCCTCAAGAGTCCCTCTCTCCCCTTATTTTTATTAATTTCATGTGCCACTTGCATTGGCAGAATCAAGATCAGAAGAAATGGTGTTAGTTTTCTGGTCCGTGTTTCATAAAAATGCACCATCAGTTGGTAAATCTAAACCTCTGTGCCTCTGTGCTTTTAATCTTTATCTGAGGAAGAGACTGCCTGTCAGTTCTTGTGAAAAAACCTCCAGACTGGGAATCACAAAATAAATTACTAAAATGCTACACAACTTGATTCCCACTGTCAACAGGAAGATGTTTGCAGGGCAGGTGTAGTCATTCAAAATCTGTTCTAAATTCCACTGATACCTGCAGTTTCCCTGCTTAGGAAAAAGCTGCACCTTGGTATAACAACACAGTGGTTGAGTTGCAGCCCACCCCCAAAACACGGCATTTCCAAGAAAGCGAGACTGGAAGAAAATGCATGTGGCTCAATGAATGCCTCCTCTCTCAGACGCTGGATTAGCAGAAGGTGGACGCACTGTGGAGATCTCTCAGCCTCCCACCAGCACTCCTGAGGACAACTTCGCTGTGCCTCTTCTCCCCCCACCAGAACTGACTGAACAGTTTCCCACGTACATCTGCTGCTAACAAGCCCTGAGTAGCCAGTTTAATGAGAAGCAAACTACTATGTCACTGTGTTTCAAAACAAAGATCTTTCACTCCCAAGTAGTCCTCCATTCTGGAAGAAAGGGGGCGTTGCTGAGGTTTGCAAAAAATTGGCCAAGTTGAAAAAGCTCAGAAATTGGCTTCTGTTAACTAAACTATACTGCCACTTAAGTCACACAGGGCTGACATGCTTAAAAATACTGAATCTCTAATTTTTCTAAGACTATGAAGGAAAACTTTTCTTTATGCAACGGAAAAATTGAAGACTTTTTCAAGTGTGTGCAGACTGTGCTGAAATGTTACCCTCTCAGAATTCAATAAGAACAAAAGAAAAATCTGATTTTCATTAAGTAATGTACATTAATACCTTCTGCTGGCCTTAGTTCAGGTGGTGTCACCACAAAATACAAGCCTCCAATTGGGAATTGTTGCAACCCAGGACAATTTTTTTATTTTGTTCTTTGCTTTGTTGTTTTGTTCGTTTTTTTTTTAATTTTCTCGTGCTTGTAACCGGTAATACTCCTTACTCTGAAGCCAGCAGCTTTTCTGGATTAAACTGCCTTGGTTGCAAAATTGTACTAGCTTCACTGCCACCACTAGTGGTTTAAACAAAATTTCTCAATAAGCAAATACTAATTCATTGCAAAACTTTCTCAGAAACCACAGAATCTACAGTCCTAACTTTCAGGACTTTAATAAAATTGTAGAGAATTACCTAAAAAGTAAGCGTTTTTAAAAAATCTGTAACACACATTATAAGTCATACTCTGCTAAAAGTTGAAATCAGCTTATCTCCTCTCTTAGGAAAACAGCTCCTTTAGTGAAATCTGACTCTCTTTTCTGTTTCTAAAATCTCCAGACTAGAGGGGGTCACACAGCCTCAGGCTTTAAAAGATCCACAAAAGCCAGCTCCCTATGAATGCAAAGTTAAGAAGTACAGATTCAGTCACTGCAGGGGAAAGTAAACAGGCAGTAAAACTAATTACTTTTTTCAACCTACTTAAACGCCATAGTTTTAAGTGACTGAGGTGGGGGGGGGGGGAGAACACAACCCTGTAGCCGATTG
>NW_010158060.1:7934-11549 GCF_000695765.1 Mesitornis unicolor
GGAACAACCAACCTCTAGACTGATTGAAGATTGAGCTTGAAACCGATTCTCCACAACACTTGTCCTCAGTGTTAGGGACCAGATGCAGAATTGCCATCTACTGACAACTTCAGTTCCATTTTATTAATAGAGATCTTTGTACTATTGGCTAAATCAATGGAGAATGGCCTAATCTGCCCTTTAACGCTCATACAGAAAAAACAACAAAGTGAAATCAGTTGAATACATTAAGATACCACCCCAAGTAAAGCCCTAGTAAGCTTCCCAGCTATGCTTAACACGTAACTGACATCAAAACAAAGAAACTAAGAGAAAAGGCTTCTCTTACACTTTCTTTTTTATTCTGATTAAATCTTTAACAAAGGCAGTAAATTCCACCCTTCAAAATTAATTGTATGGTCTTTTATTTCCACCATATTAACAGTGCTAATTTTGATGGACATGTAAGTGTTGCTGCTTCAGTTGATACTCCTTAAAACAAAAAATAAAAAAAAAGAAGAATTAGAGCAAAGTGCTCTAATAGTGGCCTTTTGGGTTTTAGCCCAGAATTTTTTAGTTTTGTTTTTGTCGTTTGTTTTTTTTTTCCCCCTAAATCTCATGCGGACATAAAACTGATGAACCTCAGTTGTGGTTTACATTGCAACACTAGCTTTAATAAATCTACACCTAGTTTTTCAGTCTAAATCAAGAGAGCTATTTCCTTTGAGTGTTTCTTTTTTTAATATTCTTTGTCTTCACCATCAACCTCTACCTTTCCTGTCTCCTTCTTCTAAAACAGAAATATAAGCTGTAATATTTTAGTAACCCTGAAGGCCAAAGAACTCTTTGCTGTTCAGAATTCTTAAATTGAGATTCTCCTTCTGCTTTTTGGAATGCCTCTTGTCACCAAGAGGTCCAGACTAGGAGCTAGTTACTATCACATTAGTAATAATTGGAAAGAATTATGAATATGCCCTCAGACAAAATCTAAGTTTATGCTGATTCTGAAGAATGAAAAGCTGGATGTTAAGCCAGCCACTAATTTTATACAGGCAAGTTAGTCCCAATGCCAAAAGCAGCTTTTTGTTACATAGCCTGAAACACAGGGGGAAAAATATTATTAAATTAATATTAATCTATATTAGTGAAAACATACAGCCCAGTAACTGAGAAAGCCTCTCATTCACCACTGCAGAAGACCAGCAATACTTAGGGTATGAAAAGACCACAGCTTGTCCTAACTAGTTCAGCTATGTACAAAATTAGTGACTGTGAGAACATCTTTAAATAAGTGGTTTAATCCGTGAGCCACAACAGCTAAAGATACCATTTGAGTTGTGCTTTCATTCCTTACTTCAGTGGTATTTATTTAGTAAGAAAGCACTTGCACGCATACACACTTTCTTCATTAGCAGTCATCTCTACCCCCTGCTGTCTACAAATCCAAACAACACATGTTGCAAGTATTTTGTACTGGAATGGTCTCACTTCTAAGCAATGTGCTGCTATTGAGATTTTGCTTTAGAGCAGTAAACACTCAAAACTGTTGCTTTTCTTAAAGCAACTCCTTCAGTGTTCATAACGTCACTGCTTGAGCAGGCTCAAATTTCACATTCAAATAGCTCCAAGCAAATGTTTCCAGTCTCAGTTACCCTCCTTCCTTTTTCTATGTACCCTCCCTGCCCCCATATGCTTGTTTGTAAAAGGGATAATTTTCTATGTATGCTCCCAAGCAGCGCAGGGAGTCCTCCTCTGTAGCAGTCTGGCAATATACAGCTTTTTATGTAAGCACTGTCTGGAATTTGTTAAGTTCTTTCATTCTCTGCTTTGGGTTAAACCAAGAGAGTTGCACTCAGTCTTCTCACTGCACTGTAAATTGTGGCATTTGCCGAGTCTCTTTAAATACGCTGGGCATTACTACCATGGCTAAGTAAGACACTTGGGATACTTTTGGTCAGTTATTGCAACTATACTGCGGCTATGCTCTGTTTAGCTGCACATTACAAGTGCATCCATAGGAGTGAAGCAACAAGACAAGCACTAGGCAGTAAACAAATCATGCATCCCTCCATGCAACAGAGATATACAGCCTCTCTAAACTAAGTTGTAGGACTCACACTAGTTAAACCCTGTGATGCACCTATGCTCAAGGAGGAATGCTGACAAATACCTATCTTAACTTTTAACAGCATCCTTACACAAATTTCCTCAGTGCTTTTCTTCCAGATGTTCTGCAGTCTTCAAGAATCTTCTGAAGCAGTGATGCTGGGAAGGAATGGAAGGGGTGGTGAAACTAGCTTAACTTCTCTGCTGCAGTAAGAGAGTCTGTAAATTAGTAGTGGTTCTGTTTTCACCTCACTTTTTTTTTCCTGTTACAGTTCATCACTAATCTGTGATGCTTTCTATCAACTAGACAAAGAGCTTTAAATTTAAATTGCTGTCCAAATGAATGACTAACTTAACATTTCTGGAAAAAAAAGAAGTGCTTTGTAAATGAACCAGAATTAAACTCAAGGGGGTCAAAATATCTCCCATCTGGCATATAGCTCTGCCAGCAGGGAACATCCATAACCTATTTTGCATTTCTCCTTCACTGAGGTGGTTTATACTGACATGATTTATCTATGGTTTGCTGTGAACAAAGAGCCTGCAAAGGTTTGGTTACCACAGCCCAGCTGATTCATGGCAACTCATTAAAGCCACATCAACTTAACAGTTTAAAACCATTTTAAGGGGCTTCTGTGGATACACAGGGGTTTGGCTCTAAAGTTACTATTTGCTTCATGTATTTTAGATTAAAACAGTATACAATAGACTACAAGTGGTTGTCTAATGGGGAAACTGAAGGTTATGTGTGACAGTGTCTTATGAGGAGCAGCTGAGGGAGCTGGGGTTGTTTAACCTGGCGAAAAGGAGGATGAGGGGCAACCTAATCTCCCTCTACAACTACTTGAAAGGAGGTTGTAGTGAGGTGCGAATCAGTCTCCTCTCCAAATTACTAAGAGACAGGATGAGAGGAAGTGGCCTCAAGTTGCACAAGGGGAGGTTTAGATTGCCTATTAGGAAAAATTTCTTCACTGAAAGGGGTATCAAGCACTGGAACAGGCTGTCCAGGGAAGTGGTTTAGTCGCTAACCTTGGAGTTATTCAAGATGTGGCACTCTGGGACATGGTTTAGTGGTGAACTTGGCAGTGTTAACAGTTGGACTCAATGATCTTAAGAGTCTTTCCCAATCTAAATTATTCTATGATTCAGTCAAAAACAGTTCCTTTTTTGGTACTCTCAGCATAAACATTTTTTGTTTTACCAGTGAAATATAACAAAATTAAAATTACTGCCATATGGCTTTGACTAAGCAGTACATCTAGCTCACTCCTTGCTTCTAACACTGGCCAGCACCGTATGTTTCAAATGAATACACAAGAAACACAGCAGAAGCCAGTTACAGGGCAATGTCAGAATTTATGTTCCTAGACAAGTACATACACTGATGAGGTCAGGCAAACTGTTGAGATGATCAAAAAGGCCCCTTAGACCCAACAAACCTCAGGGTGCCTACAGCTAAATCCCTCTCACAATCTGAATCCCTTAATGCTAAACTCTTACCAGTGAGATCTGGACAGGCTGGAGAGTTGG
>NW_010158061.1:0-2784 GCF_000695765.1 Mesitornis unicolor
GCGTTTCTTCACACGACAGGTCTTCCAGTCCGCAGATCATTTATGTGGTCCTACTCTGGACACTGTACAGACTGTCTGCATCTTTTCTGTATAATGGGGACCAAAATTGAACACAGTACTCTGGGAGTGGTCTGACCAGTGCCGACTAGAGAGGGATAATGACTTCTTTGTCTGTGCTGGTGATGCCCTTTTTAATGCAACCCATCATCGTGTTGGCTTTCTTTACAGCTGTATTTGTTCCCTTCCTGCCTTGCTGCCACTTCACAAACTCTCTTTGATGAGTGGGCCAGTGTCCACTTGAATGCACGTCTCCTGTGGCATTGCCCAGGACCTCTGTACTCCCTCAGCAATGACATGGGCAGTGGGAAGGCCTTCTCCCTCAGCTATTTGATAGATGATGGCAAATCTGGAGGAGTGGCTGAGGCAGCGGGTGGTTGTGCCACCATTCCGAGGCAGCAGGAGAAACTGGAGAAAGGGCACAGAGAGGCATCTCCTGAAGTCAAACAGAGAGAAATGCCAAGTCCTGAATGTGGGAAGGAATACCGCTGGGCACTGGAATATGCTAGGGGCCAGCAGTCTTGAAAGCAGCCTTGCTGAGAAAAACTTTATGGTGCTGTAGGAGAAGAAGCTGACAATGAGTTTGCAAGGTGCAGTTTTTGCAAACAAGGCTAAGAGTGTTTAGGGCATCGTTAGGAATAATATTTCCAGTAGTCTGTGGGAGGAGATCTTGCTCTGTCTTCAGTGCTGGGGAAGCCCTGAGAGGATCCCTGTGTGCAGCTGAGGGCTCCCCAGTGGAAGAAGGCCATGGACTTAATGTAGGGAGTTGAGTGCAAGGTCACCAAGAAGCTGAGGGGACTGCAGCATCCTTCCTCTGAGGAGAAACTGAGAGAGCTGTGAGGTTTCTTAGCCCAGAGGCAATGCTGTGCAAGGGAGATGTCATCAATGTGTGTAAATGTTGACTGGGAGGGTATGCAGAGGAGCCAGACTCTTCTGATTGGTGCACACGGCCAGGGCAAGGCAGCATGAAGAGAGCTGAAAAGTTGTGCCATTTCCTTGCAGGAGAACATAACCCTTTTTTCAGTGCTAGTGTAGTCAAAGAGAGAACCGGTTGTGCTGAAATGTGTTGGAGTCTCCAAACTTGGAGATACAGAATACCTGACTGTACATGGTCATGCTCAGCTCCTGGAGGTGACCCTGCTTGAGCAACTTGTGTTGAAGTAGATGATCGCCGTTTGTTCTTTATGAAAGCAATTATTCTGTTTGCTTTCCTTCTGCTTGCTGCAATGGCTGGAGAGTTGTGCTGGGGAAGAGAGTTGGTCAAATTAGTCCATCTGTGAATGGTGAATTGTTCTGAAACTGACAAGTGTTGATGGGATGACTGTGTAGTGAGGTGGATTGACAACTGGCTAAAGGGCAGAACTCATAGAGTTTTCATCAGTGTGCCAAAAGCTACTTCATAAGATCACAGAATGTATTGGGGTGAAAGGGACCTTTATAGCTCATCTAGTCCAACCCCCTTGCACTAAGCAGGGCCATTGTAACTAGACCAGGTTGCTCAGAGCCCCATCAAGCCTGACCTTTAATATCTCCAAGGATGAGGCCTCCACCACCTCTCTGGGCAACCTGTTCCGGTGATCTACCAGCCTCATGATGATTAACTTTTTCCTTATATCCAACCTAAATGTACCCTTTTCTCATTTTAAACTATTACCTCTTGTCCTATCGCTACACGCCCTAGTGAACAGCTCTTCCCCAGCTTTCTTACAGGCACCTTTCAGGTACTAGAAAGTTGCTATATCGTCCCCTGGGAACCTTCTCTTCTCCAGGCTGAACAACTGCTGGCTTAGTGCTGGATGAGGTTGGAAGAGCCAGGGGAGAAGAAAGGAAGAGGAAGAGTCTGAGGCTGGGATGCAGGAGAACTTTATTGAGGCTAAAGAGTGAAAAGGAAAGAGAAGCAAGGGGAAGAGAGCCAGTCTGAGGTGCACATAAGGCAATGTTCAGCTGAGGTCTCTTGTGTGTGATAGATCTTGTATGAGTACTGAGGTCTTCTTGGCCCGTGGTGGCAGCAGCACACTGGAGGCCCTCAGTGGTTTTTGTCTTGTGAGAAAGTGGTTGCTGAGGAGAGTAATAGCCATAGCAGAAGTGAGGATGCAAAGAAGGAAGTGGGAGAAAAGGAGTATGTCTGTGTGTGCAGGCAAGCTGGTCTGGCCTGTTCTCTGCTTTCTTGGTGCCTTAAGAGGAGGAGCCCTGGACAGCAAACCCACTTGGCTGCCTAGCTGAAGAAGAACAAGTAACAATTGAAGAGAGTCCAGCACTAAGCCACTAAAATTGTTAGGGTACTGGAGAATCTCCCGTATGAGAAGCAGCTGAGAGATTTGAGAAGAGGAGACTGAGGGGGAACTCATTAATGCTTGTCAACATCTCAAGGCCGGAGGTCAGGAGGATGGAACCAGGTTGTGCTTGATTGTGTCCAGCGAGAGGTTCAACCTGGGACCAAGGAAAACTTCTTTATTCTGTGGGTCACACAGCACTGAAGCAGGCTGCCCAGAAAGGTTGTGAAGTCTCCTTCTCTGGAGACATTAAAAACCCAACAGGTCCTTTTTGCTCTCCTGGCTTGCAAATGTGATGCCCATCTACAAGAAGGGCCGGAAGGAAGACCCGGGGAACTACAGACCTGTCAGTCTGACCTCGATGCCAGGGAAGGTGATGGAGCAAATCATCCTGAATGCCATTACATGTCACATGCAGGACAACCTAGAAGGCAGGGAAGCCCTCCAAAGAGAT
>NW_010158062.1:0-1611 GCF_000695765.1 Mesitornis unicolor
CTGAAGCTGGCCCGGATGGAGTCCTTGATGGTGTTCTTGATCTCCTGCAGCCGGCTGCTGAGGAAGCTGTTCACCCGCTCCAGCTCCAGCTCCGGCCACTCCAGCAGCTTCTCCTCGGCCGGCTCCCTGGCCTGGCTGGCTGCGGGGGCACGCTCTGCCCGCTTCTGGGCCTCTGCCTCCAGCTGGGCCTTCTCCTTCTCCTGCAACACAGATGCCATGAGGACTGGGTGGCCTGGGCCACAGTGCCACGCACCAGCTTTGTCAGGCAGCAAACCCAAGGGCTGATACTCAGCACAGCCACCCCGATGTCTTCCACAGCCACCAAACTGCCCCCGTGGGCACAACAGCCACCACTCTGGTCACAGGGCACCAGCACAAGCCATCGGGCACTGCCTCTCCTCGCCACAGATGCTCAGTGTTCATCAGAGCCATGGCATGGATCAGGCAGGACAGCGCAGCTGTCCTGCTTCACTAGAATACTGCTCCTAAGACTCTCCCATTCAGGAAAACTGCATTTCTAAATGATTTCCACACTCCTTTTCAGTGGGAACAAGCTGATGAGACACTCTGGTCTAGTTTTCAGCCAACACTGGAATGCAGGTTGCTGTAGTGATCAGGGACTGCTTGCAGTTTCGGTGATGCACCTCTCCTGCCAACATTTTCTTTACAAGAAGTTTAGAGGAGCAGATACTGGGGCAGATGAACAAATTGGCCAGTAAAATGCTATACCATATGGTATACCATAAACATCAACTACAACCTGGAGAGTTTGCTAGGGACAGCTCTTTCATCAATGGCTGCCATCCCAAGAAGGTCTTGGCCCCCCAAGGCCAACTCCCCCATCGTATCAGCCAAGTATAACTCTGTGTACTTTATATTAATACTGTTATTAGGACTGGGTCTTCTTATTATTAATTAAATGTTTCTATTTCAACCCATGGGTCTCCTTTCCCTTTCCTGATTCCCCTCCCCAGGTGGAGAGGAGAAGTCACGGGGTGACAGAACTGCCTAAACAAGGATGCCAGCACCCCAAAGTGCCTGGGAGGGCTGGGCCACCCTCTGCAGGAACAGAGGCAGGGGACGCCTCGCAGAGCTGGACACTGCAGACACCTCAGGGGAGAGGGGCAGCAAAGGACACAGAGTTAAAGAAACGAAACGG
Organism: Mesitornis unicolor; assembly: GCF_000695765.1. Taxonomy (NCBI): domain Eukaryota; kingdom Metazoa; phylum Chordata; class Aves; order Mesitornithiformes; family Mesitornithidae; genus Mesitornis; species Mesitornis unicolor. The sequence continues at coordinate 1,160 of NW_010158062.1, forward strand.
ATGTGAGGGAAAGAAGGCAAAGCCCTGCAAGGAGCAGTGTCTCTCTCTGACCCCCCTTCAGGCAGCACTACCCTCTCTGCCCAACCTCACCTTCTTCTTCTGCTTGTGCCGTGCCCGCTTGGCCGCCTTGGCGCTGTTCAAGGGCTTGGGCTCCGTGCTGTTGATGTAGTCCAGCAGCTCATCCACGTTGCGGTGGTCCACAGCGGGCTCTCCTGAGCTGCTGTTGTGCCCCAGTTTCTGCGGCAGCTCCTCTTTCCTCTTGGTGAGGCGCGAACGCAGTTTCTCCCGGATCTCAGCGTAGTTGCGGCTCGTGGGAGCGGCCGGGGGCTGCGGGAGGCAGACGCTGTCAGGCCGGGGAGGCACACGAAGCCAGCGCGACACGCAGGCAGCCCGGCTCCCCCATCAGTCCCCTGCCAGCCTCCCCAGCCGCTCCCTTCCCTGAGGTCTCAGTG
>NW_010158062.1:1756-5067 GCF_000695765.1 Mesitornis unicolor
GGGGATGCATATGCCGGTAAGAAACAGCCGTAGCCAGACCTGCCCACCTCCCAGCACACGGATCACGCAATGTCTCACCACAGATCAGAGCGCAAGGACCGGGGGTGGCTGCAGACCAGCCCCTTACTCACCGCGTTGTGGCCGAAGAACTCACAGTAGCAGCAGTCGCAGAACTTCCCATCTTTCTGGTTGGTGGAGGAGGAGGGGCAGGAACTGCGCTCCGAGGTCCTCATCCTCCCCGAGCCCCTCGTCTGCCTCACACGGCTGCGGCGGGTGGCAACTGGTACCGTTTGGGAATTTGTGCCCTTTGCAAGAGGGGTCCCTGAGGAGAACGGGTGAAGGGTGAGAGGTGAGCAGGAGCCAGAGGGTCTGAAAATCACCCCACACCACGTGTGCAGGAACACCCATACCAGGGCAGCCTGTACCCAAGCAGAAGGATTTGCAGGGCAGACAAACCCCCTCCCCTGCATCCTCCTCCTCCAGGGTAGATGCCAGAGGAGCCGATGGCAGAAGACATCTGTAGCTCCTCGCCCCCCAGGACCTCTGGCAGGCAGGAGGCTGGCACACCAGAGCTCCAAAAAGCAGCGTCCCCCTGCCAGGCCACAAGCTGATTCCAGGGCAGGGAGCGGTACTCACTGGGGGCGGCAGGTACCACAGGTGAGAAACACTGGAACTGCATGCAGCTGCCAGACATCCCCACATGCAGGCAGGCCCGGCTCCCACAGGCACAGACCACCCAGCTCAGAGACAGGGAGACCAGGACACGGCCCACAGCACCATTCCTCGAGCTCCAGCTCGGGACAAGGCTGGCTCTCCGCACAGAGAGGAACCAGCGCCCGCGACTCAGCGTGCTCTCTTCCAGGGCACAGGCAGCCCAGAGAGGGCCAGAGGAGCAGGCGAGCAGAACCGCAAGTCCACAGGCTTCATCTTCTCAAGGACCTTTGCTCAGTGCCACAGCTGCCCGACGGATCTCACTGACAAAGGTCCTGTTGGCCAACAGCAGGTTGACCGGGCGGTTCCTTTGGGTCTTTTAGCTGGAGGAGGAGCAAGCACAGTCTCTTCTGCACCACAAGTACTAAAGGACAACCGCAGGGAGAAGACACGCAGGGAGAGAAAGAGCTCAACCCTCAGAGACCAGGGGTCTGCAGCAGCGGAACTGGTCCACAAAGACAGCGGCTCAATGCACCACCACCGCCTCCCCGCTTTTCCTCTACGGGGAAAAGTGCACCCAGAGGCAGGGGTGGGAGAACGGGCACGTCACCCAGTGAGGAGAGGCTGGAAGCAGGCAGGGCTCCTCTACTCACCTGTTCGTGCTGGGCAGCTGGTGGGAGGCGGGAGGAGGGATGAGCGAAGTGCTGCAGTGCCCGTTGCAGGGATGCGTGCAGCCCGACAGCGGAGGTGGCATCTTCAGCAGCGGCACGTTGGCAGGGGGCAGGTGAGGGCTCTTACACGACCCTGGGCTGTGTGAGACCGGGCCAGTGGGAGAGGACTCAGACACCGGCTTCGGGGTTGCCGCCTGCGCACTGGGTGCGGGGAAGAGCGCGGCCTGCGGGGAGGTGCCCAGCGGGACATGGGGTGGGGAGCCAAAGGGCCCCGGGTGGGCAGGTGTCTGCTTGGAGGGGATCAGCGCTGGTGGCTGTGAGGGGAGGCCGGTGGGACTGTTGGGAGGAGCAGTGAGGTCCGAGTGCTGATGATGCTCTGAGGAGTGGAAGGCCTCACCTGCAGAGGGACAGGAGCAGACAGTCAGACACCGGCTGTCCCATGTGGGCCAAGGCCAGGCTTGAAGCCACCCACCACCTCTGCACAGGCCACTCTTCTGTGGATCAAACCCTGCCCACCCCCAGGCAGCAGGGCACCCAGGCTAGAAGCCATCCCTGCTCGCAAGGGGGCTCAGCAGTGTCCTGTCCCTCCCGCAGCCCTACCCCATGGGGAGCAGAGCAAGGGGAAGGCGCTGGGGCAGCAGGGGCTGCGTGGAGCAGCGGGCTGGGAAGAGAAGGGCGGCCCTGCCCCGGGCACCCACCTGGCGGGGTGGCCCTCCGGCACATGCTTTTGAACTGCTTCGGCAGCGTCTTGCAGAAGTCGAGTGAGGTAGGCAGAGGCGAGCCCGGGGCGGCGCTGCTGGAGGTGGGGGAGGCCACGTGGCTGTAGGGACAGGCCTTGAGCCCCGGTGCCACAGCAGATGCCTGGCTGACGCACTCTGGAGAGAGAGCAAGGCCGGGGTGCTTGTCACCTGGAAGGAAAGCGGAGTTAGGGCTGGCTCCCAGCACCCTCTGCCTTTGCGGAGATCCCAGCATCCCGTTGGCACTGGCATTCAGGGCCCAGCCCACCCATGAGGAAACCATATAAGCCAAGGACCAGGCAAAAAAACCCTGCTCAACCCCTCAGCCAGCCTCAACTCACCTAGTGCAGCAGGGGGGGCCCCGAGGGGGCTGCCTTGTGCAGCCCCGTTGGTGTGCTGCGAATTCCAGAGGCCCGAGAGCTTGTGAGCAGACAAGAAGGAGCTGGGGTCCCAGTCCCCTGAGTTCCCGTGGCACGAGGAGGATGAAGAGGAGGAGGAGGAGGAAGAGGAGTGGGAGCCACCCCCACAAGACTGTGACTTGCAGGATGTGTGGGATAACGAGACCTGACAAGGAAAACACAGAGTGAAGCAGCAGCAGGCTGAGAGGGGAGGCCCTCGGTCCCAGGGCATCAGCACCAAGACCCCCCCTATCCCCCACTCACTGACCAGAGGCAGGGGCTCAACACAGAAACCACTCCTGTTACTGGCTTGGGGACAGCAAACAGCCCATCCCACACAACAGCGACACTGCCAGGCTGTGCCACACACCTGCTCTGGTCCCGCTCAAACCAGGCCAGGGTTAAATAAAGCCAAGTGGGAGGAAGCTTCCCTTCCCCAAGCCCCATGTGCAGGCAGGCACCTGCCCTGGCACACACTGCTGCTCCAGGGAGACCCAGAGTAATGTTGGGGAGCAGCCTCAGGGATGGGGGCCATGCAGCACAACACAGCAGTGGCGCCGCCAGCCTCACCGGGCAGGCAGCTCCAACCCAGCACAGGCAGCAGGATGAGCCCCCATGGTGCTACGCTCTGCCCCATCCTGGTCTCTCTACAAGGAGCCAGCAGCAGCCCCGGGGAGGGCAGCATGTATGCAGGTAACAGTGAGGCTGCAGGGAGCAGCATGGCTGGGATGTCTGAGGTGCTTGGCTCTGAGCGAGAAGGGGACCTGCACACCCAGCCAGTGCCCATAGGGGTGGTCAGCGCCACGGTCCCGGCAGGTACAGCCCCAGCCTTTCCAACGCCAGCTCCGTAACTG
>NW_010158063.1:0-1830 GCF_000695765.1 Mesitornis unicolor
TACCCTCAGGCAGATCAACACTCCCTCCCATTTTTCGTTCCAGGGTACTACCAGAGAGGAAAAAACTCCTGAATTATGCTTGCAAACCCCTCAACCACAGCGCAGCAAGGAACCCCAGGTGTCAGATGTGATTTCCCTTTCCCCTCACTCTGGAGCACAGGAGCAAAGCACAGAACAGCTCCAGGAGAGTCGTCCTGCCCCGCTGCAGCAGCGCAGGGAACACAGTCCTGGTTACGGTGCAGGGAAAGCAGTGACCCCTTCACGTCCAGCCACGATCACCCTTGGCAGAGCAAGGGGGGAATCTATGGTGAAATACAGTCAGCAACTGAGTTTCACTCTGAATCGCCTGGAAGTAACATTTCTCTCTATGATGACCCCAAAAAGTCCATTACGTGGAGGCACCAGCAGATCTTTATTTATCTGTGGTTAACACAGCTTCACAGAGAAGCAAGAAATACTTACTTTGGATGACAAATCACTCCACAAACAGTATTAATCCTCTGAGTGGTAAATATTTCAGGTTTCAAGAGCCAATTAGAAAGGTCAGCATTTATCTTTTTGTCTGTTTCCAGCCTTAATAACTTCTGCACTTGGCCTGCAGATTAATCATTGAGGGGAAAATACAGAGGTTTATCTATAGGAAAAGTAACGTAGGCATCATAAGAGAGGGCCCAGACCAGACAAAAATGATCTCTACCTGTTCTGGTTTTGATAACTATAGCCTACCTTAATCCAAAATCTAATTATTTGGATTAGATTAGGACAGTGGATTTTCCCAAAATGCCCGGGCAAACCACAAGCAATTTCCTATTTGGGGCACAGGGTTGCATTTCATTTCCCAGTCTCCTTTAATTCAGTACAGGCACTTGTAACTTCTTTTTTCCCATGACAGGAAATATTTGTCCCTCTGCAAATGTTAATCACAGAAAGCAAAACTGACAAGACACTGAAAAACACACCTGCCATGTAAATGCTTCTGATTCCTAAATGGGAACCTTGTTTAGCACTGAAAATAAATGCACAACCAGATCCACCCAGAGCAGGTCTGACTCATCCAAACTGGTTCCTGGGTAAGTTTGTTCAAGTGATCTTCATAAGAAGAATCATTAAGAACTGAGTAAAACTGCTTGACTGCTATTGAAAATGTTCTTTGAAAACTGATGGCTCCTTTCTGTAACTCTGAACCTGATTTCTCCATCTCACGGCGTTAATCTACTGAATTGACAACCATGGTTTTGTTTCTTATTAAGAGAATGAGGATCCCCAAAATGCATCACTAAGAACACAATAACAAAAGTCCCCCAAAACTATGAACACACATAAAACCCCACTGCTTAAGGAGGACAAAAAATTCGGGCTGTTTGCTTCGGTGCATTGCTTAGAGGTGCACCAAGCAGGCAGGCACGACTTGCAATTTACTTCCAAAACCATTCCCTTAGGAGCAGACCCTCCCAGAGATCTCCTACATGCTCGTTTGTGTGTTTTAATTAATGTACAGAATAGAAATTACCATTTCGATGAGATAATGCTGCCCACCCCTGCATGCTGAAACTCCACCAAGTTCCTCAGCCCCTCATCCGCTCGGATTTTTGGCAATCCTGAGGCCCAGGTCAGCACGCACTCAGCTGCAGTTGGAGGGTTTCTCAGCTCCACAGTGCGTGAACCGCTTCATCTGAGCGCTCTGCGACTGGAGTACTTTAAACAGAGAAAACAGTGCAGGAAATGCAGGCCTGATACTCGCTTCTGTGACTGCTCCAGCAGCCGTAACATGGCCAGAGCTGCTGGGGCGGGCACCCGAGCAACCGCACCAGAGAATCCCGAGGTTCCCTG
>NW_010158063.1:1861-27191 GCF_000695765.1 Mesitornis unicolor
CAGAGCTGCTGGTGTGGGCACCTGAGCAACGGCACCAGAGAATCCTGAGGTTCCTGGGTGAAATTTTAGGAAGTTCACAGGCCACAAGAGCCCGCAGCAGAAGGTGCCGTTGTGGTCTGTCCCAAGGAAGCTCTCAGATCTCAGACAGCAGCCACGTCTGCAGTGAGGAGTCGCACAGCTTATCCGAGATAAAGAGGCTCTCTCTGCTCACACTAATGGGATTTACAGCCGCTCCACGCAGATAATCCGTCACTCCCCGCTTCCTTTCCCCACTCCATGGTCACGACGTGCACTTTCTCACCTGGCCAAGCGCAGGAACTCTTCCGTCCCCTTCACCACCTGCCCATTTCTGGTCTTGTGGGACACAACCTCGCTGTAAATGTCCATCGCTGCCAAAGAGAACCTATGGCAAATGTGCTACCAAGCTGAGAGACCACGCTGTTACTCATCCAGGCCTCCAAAACTCCGTGTCCAAAACGTACAGGCAGATACTTAACACTTGTGAGGATCCTGTGCCTCCTGCCACACCTGATGGGCACAGGCTTCCCCTGAAGAAGCTCTCAAAGTCCCCACTTAAGCCAGGAGTACTGGTGCTCACCCCAACCCGCTAGAAAGAGCTCTGTGTGGTTTAATTAGATAATAATTCAAAGTACTTTGAAGATGAGAAGTGCTGTATGTGGCAACCACTCAGTTACTATCACAACCCAAGTAATTTATCATTCTTGAAAATATTTTGTAATTTCTGAGGACAAAACCAATATCTAATGGGACTTATTTAGACCTGTGACATTCAGACACTGGACATCACAGGGCCATTCTGATTTTCTGCAGGGCTGTGCCACCGACAGAGGAGCACTGCCTGAACACACTGGGGTGGCATGCACTATACTTCCATTAGAGTGACTGGATTATGAAGTCCTACAAAATGCCAATGGTTTTCCTTGATAACAGAAACTAACCCCGAGTTTCCATTTCAGTGAAGGAAATAATAAACAATGACACCAGCAAGCGGAATAGGCAGAGCCATGGGGAGCAAAGCCCTGACATACAACTAAGTAACAGAATAATCTCTTTTGCTGAATGGATACCTCAGTCTCCACCTCAGCAGATTCAAACTCTTAGAATGGGTGCTCAGGAGTTTGTTTTTTAGGGGCAGCAGCCCCCCAAATCTCCGTTCCCACAGTTCATGCACTGAATAAAGCCAGAAACTAATGGAAAAAAGCAAACAGGTTAAGCAAGTACATAACAAAAGGATCTGTATCCTAAAGTACACATAAAAGGAGAGCTGAATTAAAATGGCATGGAAAGATATAAGCCTTTTATTTTTCCCAGCCAATACCCTCATTTGTAGTAGAAATCCACCGCCAACAGCTCATTAACGCCACTGACAGGCAGCTTTGGCAGCAGGAAACCTCATGGCAGAACAGCAGCCTGACGGGGCTCAGCGAGTGCAGAAGAAATACGAGGTGTGAAACCACCACCGCAAAGCAGCGCAGCGAAAGCTGGGACCAGTCTTTGTGTTGGTGTAACAAGAACAGCATGTCAGCATCTTCCCGAGCTGCTGCGCTTGTCCTCAGCTCACGAGAGTCATTTAGGAAACAGTGCTCGATGTAAAACTGCTCCGTGCCAGCTCAGGGGAGCCAAGCAGAGAAAACCGCGCGTCCAAATGCTTAGCCAGGTGAGCTGGATGCAACGGGGCATTTCTACAGACATCTTCAATGCTAACCCCAGTTTACCACATGTGTCCTCATCACCTGGGTTCTCCTTTCACAGCTCCAGACGTTGCTTTTCACACTGGGAGCTGCTCACACAGGGATTGAACTGAGACGTTTCCTTTGGCAGAGCCCCCCTCACTCTGCCCTTTGCTGGGCCCTCCTGGCCCTGTCCAGTGGAGGATCCCCACCTTCCCAAGCTGGGCAAAGGCGACTGCTGCTGCTCTCCAACGAGTGAGGACGATGGGAAACCCTCGTTTATTATTTTACATGCAGTTTGCATCGCTGAAGCTGCTTTTTTTTTGCTTCTGAATGATGAAACAGCGCCTTAACTGAAGAGCGTCTTCCTTTGTAAACTCAACAGCATTTCACTTCTTGATTTTTGGTTGATAAATACTGAAGGAAAAACCTAAATGAAGGATCCAGGAAAGCCGAGGTGTTGCAAGAGGCTCCTGCAATAAGCCAGTGGCTCCAGCGCGTTGGGTGCTGCACCTGAGCGCACCAGGCAGTCCCCAGCAGCAGCACAGGCGGCTGCTTTGACTGGCACAGACACACAAGTGGAGGCTCACGACGCTAATTATGGTTGTGATCCACACAATTCATGTCCTGTGATAAGACTATCCTAAATTTCCTTAAATTATCTGTGAAGCAATATACATAAAACAACCGGAAACGTGTGCGAAGTGTGGTGTGGAGGTCACACACCTCCAGGCCCAGCCGCTCACGTGAGTCAGGAGTTCAAAAGCAAACCAGGACCAGTTCTGTTCACTTTGAGTAACGCTCAGTGTTTTGCTCCATTGGCATCTCAAGCCCAGCATTTGGACGACACCGAAAACCCTTCCAAACAAGAATGGAAATACCTGGGTTTCCCCAATTAGAGCCTATTTACAGGTAATTTTTCCTCCACGGATGGGTTTCAGAGTTTACAAGAACGGGGCAGATGAACCACATCTCTAGCACAACACGGTCATTTTTCTACATAACCGTGTATTTCTTTGTACACCTACAATATATTAGCTAGTCACACGTATTTCCATTCAGATGCGTTTATTTAAATACATACACGGGCACAGGCATCAGCTGGTCTGGCCTTTGCTATTTTATTTTTTCATCTCCAGGAGAAACAACTTACTTAATAAGTCAGTATGAGAAACCGAGCGCTGAAACTCAACGTGCGGTTCACAAAGCAGCACATCCTATTTTATTACAAAGAAAAACAATGTAGGTATTCGCACAAAATCAACAAAGTACGCTTAAAAGCTGCACAGCAAGGATGGACTGGAGGAATACGAAAATAAAAGATATGCAGGAAGCGTGCTCAGTATCTTCATTCAAATTGTGCATATGTGTAAAAACCAGAGCTGGAATTGCCCAGTGTGACCCATTCTGATTTCAGCTTCACCTCATCCTTCTCATGCACTAAAGAACAGTACGGCGGGCCAGACACAGCCATAAATACTGTCAGAGAGAAAGAGGATTTATTACCTTTCTTGTATGCAAGTGCAACCACTGTGAGACTCTGACCTATAGAGAGAAAGGAAACTAAGAGAAATAACACGTGAGATGAAGACGAGGATCCTACAATGGTGCTCCCAAATTGACAGAAATCCTCAAACCTAAAGAAAAGTCCTGTTTCCTTTACTCATTCATGGTCAGCATTAAAAGCATTAGAGAGTATAAATGCTTTTACCAGTCTAAAAGCCTTACCGACTCTTCCCAAAGATCACCTTCTTAAGGAAATAGAGTTTTCCCCCTTCTGCTGACTGGAGAGGGCTGCTCTGTAGGAGTCCATCCTCCAGGATGCAGGTGCAGCTCAAGGTTAAACTGGTTTATCTTGGGGAAAAGCCCCAACCACACAACCTCACAATACATCTGACTTTTTTAACTCCAAATGGCAGGTGCTGCTCTACAAAGGGCTGGGATGGAGCCAGCGGTGCTGCCCGGCGGGCTCACCTTCACAGCCTTGGCAGACGAACCTCAGGCAGCTTGAAACCCGTCGTGCCAAGGACTGCTTACCACAGCAGGAGCCTGGCTTTGGTTTGGGGTTTCTGAACACACTGCTTCTGTTGGTAAGGAACAAAACCCTGCCTCCTTCTCTTTGAGAGTCCCAACTGAGTTTGAAGCCAGTGATAAACTGCAGGAAAATCAAGTGATGCATTCACAGAACGAACTTGGCCATCCCAGAGCTCTGCACACTCTCAAGTGCACAACTGAAGAACTTCTAGTGGGAACATCTATTCCAGTATCTCAAACTAACGGATTTTGTTCACATTTAGCTTAAATAACGCACGGCAGTGAAACGTGCACATCTCCAATCACTCTTCCCATTTAAGGCAGCCTCAGCTTTTCACATCTGTTCAAACAGAATTACACTCTCTTGTAATATGCCATTTCCATTAATTTGCTATTTCTTCTAGATGTTCAAGTAAGGCCTTTTATAGAACCAAAACTTACCAGTCTTTAACCAGCAGCACAGAGATCTGCTCTGAGAAGCAGGGAGAAACTCTCAGCATGTTAAGAGAGGAAAAGTCATTGCCAACGTTCACCACGAACAACATCAACACAGGCACTGAAAACACAGGACGAGAACGTCGCTGGGAACTGACCATCACCACTGCTTTCGCCCCAGTTTTCTGCTGTCTACTCGTTATGAAGCTGTCGTTTCCCCAGGGATCCAAACCCACATAACTCCTTCACACGAGCGAGTTGTAGCAAGACAGCACCTTAAAAATGCCCACAGCTTCTGCTTTAGTTCTCTCAAGACAGGAAAACCTGACGTGCAGGCAAGGAACAGCCCGACGTGACAACAGCTTTCCCTTGCTCATAGCAGTCTGTGCATCACCAGCACTGCTCATAGCAACACAACTGCAATGCTCTTGTTATTTCAGTCATCTCCACGTAAAGCACAGGCTTACGCCTCTCTCTGAGCTGCGCTCTCAAGCAGACTCTACAATTAGGAAAGCCAAGATTACTGCTAATAACAGCCACCTTCACGTTTTAGGAATGCCAAACAGTCACAGGCTCTCAGCACGAAGCATATGCTGCAGCTCATCAGCCCAGAGATTCTGGTGGCAATAATCACAATAATTTCACAGTTATGGAAAATAAATCCTCACATACTCTACTGTTTTTCAAGTCACAGTGCAAATTTTACCACCAGTTTCTAACTATGACTTGGTCAGAGAACTGCTGTTGTAAAACGGGATCTAACTGGTGGTACATGATGTCCCAGTGCAGTTTCTTACTCCAGGCCCCAGCCTGGCCCCAAATTCCACCTACGGAAAAGGTTTGACCCCACCTGCAGCCAGACCTGTCCCTGTGTCTGCAGTGACCACGTCCAGGAGCTCCTGACAGACCCTCAGGAGATGCTGTCACCGTGCCACCGGGCATCCAGAACCCCTGGGCACAGACAACGATCCTCGTGCTCTGAGCAGACCACAGCTCCTGATGGAAAAGGAAAACATGGCAGGAATCCTGGACGGATGCAGTCCTGGGAAAGGGGAAAGCCTCTGGAGAGAAACTCGCCATTTCTCTTGCTGTACTGAGTCCACACCTTCCTTCACCCACCCGAAATCCAAGGGCGGCACAGTCAGTTTCCCATGTATATCGCAGTCCCGTGTGTGTGTTTGGAGGGGGAAAAGGGAGACACGGACACGGATGGAGCGAGATATCTCTGGACAAAAACATCTGTACTGATGTCTGAAGAAGGGCCAGTCATAGGAAATACCTTTCCCAAAAAGGCTCACACAGCTACTGGTGACTTACAAGGAGTGTCCAGTGTACCAACCGCAAAGCCACAAGCGCATCACCTACAGGACTAACCTGAAAAGTAGCTAAGAACATATCTGAGGTCATTCAGCAGCAGCACTGACCTGTGGATCAAAGCTACCTGCACGTTAACTGGGCACTGACTGGCCAAGGACTAAGCACTCCTCCCCTCCTCCATGCTGCAAGTAGCTGCCCCTTCCTTTCCTGCACTGCATGAGCTACAGCCAGGCCAGCACTGCAGGGCCCTGCAGCAGCAGAGGTTATTTCTCTTCTTGGCGTGCATGGCGCAGTGCCGTTTCGCTGTCACCACTCACACAGCAGTTACCACCGCAGGTACAACAGGCAGGAACACGCAGATGCGTCCTCTCCTCTGCCCAAGGCAGCACCCAGGCAGGACTTGCCTTGCAGCGCTCGCCCACACCCTGCAGTCGCCAAGGCGAGCAAACAACAGCGGCAAACTTCATCTGGAGTCACTCCGAAGTCCTAATTTCAATGTCACTACTGTTACAAAATAAACAAAGTTATCTGCAAAGATACCAAAGACACCTGTGCAGATCTAAAGCACAAGTCACCGAGTCTAAACACGGTAGGAATTTAACTTCGGTGTGCTCTGCAAGGTGACCTCCCACCAGTGAGCGCTGCCTGCTCCACCTGAGAGGCCAAAGGTAGCTCTGGAGTTGTGGTGATGGGGAACATCAACGGCCAGCAGGCACATTTCCTCGTTAAGGGCTCCAGCGTCGGTGTTAACAGGGCTGCGCTTCAGGCACTTCACAAATCACAGCTTCTGCCACTGTCTTACACACTCAGCTAGAAAAACAGGAATAAAGAGACTACAGAGGTACTGCAGGGCACCCTATGTACAAATGTCCTGCACAGCACACAAGGCTAAAAATGTCACACCAAAGTGACCGTTTCTGTATGAAATGCTCTCACTGGGATTGCTTATTGAATGCAGGGTGTTAACGCCATTTAAAATCCTCTCAAAACACGAGCCCTCACCAGCACCCTCAGGACCCTGCAGGGTTTTACCCACTTTTCCAGACCAAGGAGAGCTCTGCTGCCCAAATCACTTCCTTAGGGACGCGCTGTGCAACCCCTCTGACTTAGTTCCACTTCTTCAACACCACCGCTGCAAACAAACACACTGAATGCTGATAATAAATAAATTATTCAAATACTGGGTCTCCGCGGAAGCACCACACAAAGCATCTTCCTGAAAAGAAACTCCTGAAGAGATTTTCAAACACACTTCATGTAGGGGGAAAAACCCAAGCAAACCAAAAAACCCAACAAAAATCAGCTGATTTAAATAATAATGCAATGTGAACAAAAAGTGATTTGTGGTCACAAGGAGATACAGCAGCCTTGCTGTTGATTCAACAGGTTGACCAAAGCCAAATCGCCAGCAAACACCGAGGATGACTGTCACCACAGCTTCAAAGAGTGAGGAACTGGAGGTTGGAGAAGCCAGATTTAAAGGGAAAATATGGTAAAATCAAAAGGTTTGGTGCTCTTCTGATGAAGACAACTAAATGGAACTAAAATGGTCACTCAAAACCCCAGATCTCCACACAAAACGGTAATTTATGGAGTTAAATGAGTCCATTTCCAAGTGCACCTTGAGGTGCACTCAATGAGCTTCACTGAAACTTCAGTGGCAGAAAAAAACCCAAAACCTAAAAAAGCCACCAAACACCACTGTCACTTTTCACAGTCAGGTTCCCCCATCAGCAGAGCATTGCAATACGATACAGAGCCAATACTCTGCAGACCGACAGCTCTGGGCAGCGAGAAGCACTGCTATCATTCTCATTTCATACAGCAAGGGACTATAACCACAAAGCAACAAGAAGTATCTGGATTCTTGGGGAATGTGAGATGCCAAAATATGTATTAGGAAACTAATATTTAGTTGGGTGTGGTCAAGGTCTTGCCCAAGGTTGTGTTACAGCACCTACGTCTACCAGTCCTAACACTGGACTGTCTTGCATCACTTTAGGCCTTTCCTCTGACACTCATTTCATTTAAGTATAATATAATATTAAATTATCTGTAATATATATGCTACCTTGCTGTGTTGGTTTTTCCCTGCACCTCTAGGTAGCAGAAGCAAACAGAACACTTCTCTCCAAGGATGGTTTTCTTTTGAGGTGTAAGAGATGCAATTCGGACAGTTTAAACGCACTCGAGTCTCACTGAATCCTCTTGTTTCAGCTCTCCTCTGCTCAGCCCCGTCAGCAGCAGCAGGGTATGGTATCCCCAGCAGGGACTCCTCGTGTCCAGGATGGGCTGCACCTCTCCCCACGCGCCCAGGACGTGCTCCTGCCCTGCTCGTGCGGTGGGAAGAGCAGACGATCCCAATTTCCACCAGAAGAAAGCAGCTCGCTGTGCCTGCAGGCGCCCTCGGGTATCTATTGACAAGTGCTGACAAACACATCCCACTGTTCACTTTATTAGAGAGAAAACATGTGCGACTGCACGCACACAGGAGCCTTCTCTTGGTGGATTTGCTGTTATCTTCCTTCTTGAAGGTAACGAGGACTTCTCCCAAGCCCTTCCAGAGACAAGACCAGGACACGCTGCTATGGGCAGCACTTGTTGTCCAAAGAAACTGATCCTTACTGTTAGATTTGTATCCTAATATCATTATTAACATAAAAACACAGGCTGGATGTCTTCATCATTGACGGGACAATTCTAATTTAGCCTTCACAAGGGAAACCAGCAGCAGTTGCCCCCTTTCTGCCTTCTCCCTGCTGGCTTATTTCCACCTCAGCAAGTGCTTCCATTAACAGCTAACACTTGGCAATGTGACATCCCAAATCTGCTCTCTCATTTCACACCATTACTCAAAGAACAAGGGATTAAACAAACTGTTTGGTCATTTCAAGGATTCTCATGGTTACTAGAGAAGAACAAGGTCTCTGTCCAAGTGTGCGCACGTGTTCACAAACAAACTGGTTCTTCATCTTTTTCTGTGGGACTTCTCAGCTCTGGTCCGCCCACATTTTGTACAAAACAAACTTTCAGAATCAGAGATGCAACTTTATTTCCCTCTCAAATAAATCACCATTCTCATCCAAGAATAAAGTGATCTGTGTGCTTAGTCTCAAGTTAAATGGTCAGACAGCAGAAGTCAGTGCACTAAAACGTGAAAGTCACCATGTCAGACTGAGGACATCAAGGGCTGACACCACGCCTGCAGCAGCACTGCCCAGAGTTCCCATTTCCACTCTGCAACGAGCTCTGGAGTCACTGTCCCACACTGGTTTTGGTGATACTGACCCCGTGAAGACAGCATCTTCCAACTTGTCCCTGCCAGGGCTCCTCAGAGGTGGTGTCAGCTACGGCCACGGGAGCTGGACTGAGGCAGATCCTGCATAGGCTGCTGGAAGCACCGGTCAGAGGTAAAAGCGTCTCACACAGAGCTTTTTTTCCCAGAGGAGAGGAGACCAAGCCATCCCTACAAAAGAACCCTATCGCTCGCTGTTGTGGAGCACAGGGATGGCTGAGAGCGCCCAAGGCAGCTTTCCTGCCTTTCTCAGGCCCCATCAGCCAAGCGGGCCTGGAGGCCACACACCACTCCTCACTGCTCCCCTCCTGCGTTCTGTGAACGGGAAGGCATTTTTGCCACTCTTTTATTCCCATTTTAATTAAAAGAGAATCCTGGCTTCAAAGGACAGTCGTGTAGTCTGAATGCAGTTCACTGAGTGCTGCAATCCTCTCCACAGGTGTGAGGCTGGGTCTGCAGCATCTCTGGAGCAAGAGCTCCTGTCTTTGATTTAACGTCCACAGGCAGCAGATTTAAGCTGCACTGATCATCAGAAGAGGAAATGGAGGATCTTGCTCACACAGGAGAGCAGACAGCACAGCAGTGATCACGGCTGTAGCTCCAGTTGGTTGGGAACTGCTGGACGCAGCAATCCAAGGGGGACCATCTGGTGACAGTGATGAGGGCCGTCTCCATCTTCAGCTCCAGCAGCAATAGGGACTGGGTGATCCAGGTTCACTTCCCTTCCCTGGATGATGAAGAACCAGTAACAGTGCTACCATGAGGACCTGCTCCTCCCAGGCTTTGACTAGAAGCTCAGGAAGCTTACCAAGAGCGGCACTGACCCTGGCAGACGTGTACGTGCCATGAACCAGGCAAGGTATCATTGCTTTCTGTCAGCCACCCCGCCCAGGCACGGGGCTTCTCATCTTCTGGGACAACTCGCACCACTCTCCTCTTTCAGTCCCCGCTGCAGCAGCAATAGCAGACACACACCACTGTTTTCACTGTAGAGCATGTGCCAGCCGAGCGTTAGATGTACTGAGAGCAAAATGACTTTATTATTACTACCAGTGATCTGTGAGCAACTGCTTCCTCAAGTCTGCACCATGAGATTAAAACCCAAGAGCAGAGCAGAGGCAACAAAACTGCCCTTACCTGAACACCATGCATTAGTTTCAAGGTCTTGAAGTTAATGTGATTACGTCCTCACCTATCTCACCCAGCACGAGTTCCTGAAGAGTTCAGAATATGTCTAAATCCCTTCCACCACAAAGACTTTTGCCTGTCATACATTCTATTAAGTAAAAATGGATGTGTTATGACAGCTGAGAACAGAAAAAACAGCGGGGGAAAAAAGGCTCTCCATACAGCAGGTTTAAAAAAAGTAAGCCAGGATGTGAAAGAAAACGGCAGCATGTACAGTAACGGGTTACAAGAACTGATTGCAAACATAAAAGAGTAAGAGCAAAACCTGCTTTATCTGGGAATCCTGAGGGCTGTGACGCAGCAATCTCCATGGAGGTGTGAGTTCTGAGAGGTCCCACGGTCTGCTTAGGCTGAAGGTCCTACCCATGTTCAGCTCTGTTTTTTGGTCATGAGCAGACCAGAGCACAAGGTATAAAGAGCAATCCTCACCCAGCAGAAGCAGCTCGACATTTCAGAGAGCACCCGAGCAGGTGACTTACCCAACACAAAAAGTAAACTTAGTTTGTGTGTTCTCTAGAGAGTTCATGCTAGGAACAAAAGTACAACGATCCCCAGAAATGAAACAGAGGTAGCCATCTCGTATCTAATGAAATCTGTATTTCTTCTTGTTGTTGTCCAAAATTCTTCAACAAAGCACAAGCAAAGACAGCCGGAAGGGAAGAGAGAATCAATCCTGCTCACCTCAAAGACATTAAGGACACCGAGTAGCAACAATGAATTTTAGCTTCCCTTTCTCCTCCTTTGCTGTTTTGAGTCACACAGATAACCAGTTTCTCAGTCACTTTCTCTGGAGAGATACGTTAAATGCTTTGCAATGGATTAGATTGCTTTGCCAAACAGTTCAGGTATAAAATGAACGGAAACCAGGAGTCTACAAGTCATTCTTGGCTAAAAAAAGTACTACTTACATCGCAGATTTTTTTTCTCTTCGTTCCCCAGACCAGAAAAAGAGCATTTTACTTAACAGCTCAGAAGAAATGAGGTGTGACAAGCGCACATGAATATCACATTTATGAAAATCTCAGAATTATTCTGTATTATTGCCCGTAACACGCACCAAACATTCTTTTCAGATATAGCAAAACATTTATCAAGTAAAAATAATTTTAAATCCCTTTGTTACCTAAACTGTTGCCAATCAAAAGGCAGTACTATAACTTGAAACCCATAATGGGGTCCATTTTTCATCCTGGTGTTTGCATTACGCTGGATATAAGCACTGGAAAAAGAGACTTAGGATAGCCATTTAAGCACGACTGGACAAACCCCTCCACCTCCTCATCTCACACGTCCCTGCACCCATTACCATTTCTGCACACAGACCTCCTGGAAGCACCACTTCCACGCACCCCGCTGAAGCCTGTACGTGAGAAAGCTCATTGTAAGGACACAGGAAAGACAGAAAGACAGACAGACAGAAAGAAAGGTTTGGTTATTATCTTGTTTTAAAATTCAAACCAGGGAGTGTTAAAAGATGACTCGAATGAGGTTTTTCTTCACACTCTCTCATCCTTCCACCCCCAGTCCTATCACGCACATCAGAGTTCAGATTGGCAGTGTTTTCCACTTGAAATGGCAACACAGAATGCCAGCTCAGTTAAAGGTCTGCAAGGCTTTGCTGGTTGCTGGAAAAGGCAGGCATCTCTCTCTTCTTCTCTATTTCTTTAATACGCTGAAATGTTTTGGGCTTTTAGGCTTTTTTCCCCCAATTCTGAAGGCAGAGGTGGGCAGAGGAGGAGAGGGTGGAGAACAGTGCACTCTTCTTTATTGGAAGAAGTCTTTAAGAACAACTGAGATAGGAAGGACAACAAAACACTTGTAATTCCTGGACACCTTGCATTGTAAGAGCGGGCAAAACATTTGTGCCACGCAGACTCGACGGAGTAATTTATGTTTTATGAACTCAAATCACAAAGGCTGTGGATGTGGTGGTACACTGGAACCAGTCGAAAAATACTGACAGGTGAACTACAGCTGCTGGGTCACTCTGAGGTGTGGAAGGTGAGCAGCACCGCCTGCCAAATACACCCCTGTGAGCCTGCTGGCGGGTAAGGCTCCAGCCCAGGTAGTCTGGAGAACTTTACACAGCATCTTCTGCCAGAAAACTCTTGGCATCATGAGAATGAGCACAAAACTGAGACACACTTTATGGACAAATACTCGCAAAGATCATAAAACCATCCCAAATGGCGTGAGTTACTTTTGTACCGCAGACAAACGCATGCGGTCTGGGGAAACGGCCTTCTGTGCTCCCAAGACACTTCCTCTACGAGCACTGGCAGATCTATGTACCCAATAGCTGACATTTAAACACACCCAGCAGAGAACCATGAGTTTTACAAGTCTGGTAAGACAGACTGAAAATCTTCAGCCATCAAAACTGCAGTCACATACAGCTTCCGTTTATACTGTCCACCCAATGAAATAAGACATTGAACACTCCTCTATGAATACAAGCACCCTTAAGCACAGTAGATTTCTTGAGACAAACTTCCTACCCCTGTTTTCCCCCCTACAGCACCGCTACCTACCTTCAGGTGCATTTTGCTATCAGTACAACAGGGAGTAAAAGAAAGGATCTCTCTCAAAGAACAACCCTGCTCCATCCACAGAGCTAAAAGCACTGTTCTTGCAATGTTTCCTTCTGGCACTTGTTATCCATGCCAAGGGAAAACAAAAAGAAGCCACTCTTTGCCGTATTTTACAGTAAGCAAATTAATAATCTCAGGAAAGAAAAAAAGCAGCAACTTTCATAGACTACACTCGCTGTATGCAGTAAATCATCATTTTCAAGGCACCAGATGAGCAATAAAGGAGACAGGTTAAAGGAAACAAAACACGTTCGGTTACTTCTTGCCCAGCGAATATTACAAAAGCTGTGCAATTTGCAAGAGGTATTTGTTAAGCAGAACAGTTACTCCAAGAGGCAGTATCCATCACCTACCTTGTAGCAGGGCTCCATTTCTTTTGAAAAAGGTACTTCCTGGCCAAATGGGTGGACCTGATGTGCTAAAGGCAATAAGAAATAAGTGTCAACAGAACCTCATTTGCATGAAACAATACAAATTACTATTTGCATTAATTCCATTTTGGTTTTAAAGTTAATGTAACATCATGGCATTTTTTGCCTTCAAGCAAGGGTCTAAAATTTCACATTAAAAACAGGTCAATTTGATTCAAGATTCACATTCTTCTCACAAGGAAAAGCCTCGGCAGCAAGGCACACACCCACACTCTCTTAGAGGAAGAGAGAAACAAGCAATTTAGAATAAATAATAAAAAACCCTAAATCAACATCAGAAATACTCACCAAATTCTCTGTATAGCAAAATACACTCCCAAAGCCGTCTGCTGAAAGCCCAAATACGACATGGCTTTCACTGAACCGTAACAACGCACCGCCCCAGCCATCACATCAACCCCAAAACCCCTCGTCCAGACACGGGGCGCCTTCTGTGCTCCCACCAGACCCTCACACGCAGAGGTCACCTCACCACACCAGCACACAGCTCCACGAGCCGTCCTGCAGCCACCGCCACTCACCAGCCTTGGCCTTTGCCATGTGTGCCTGGTGACCACAGCGGCTCCTGCGACACCCCCAGGCAGGGCGGGGGCCATGGTGGGCCCTCAGGCACCCGGGACGCACTAACGCCTGCCTGAACCAGAGCCCTTCCCCAGACTCGGGTCACCACCAGGCCCCTCTCTCCTGCTTTAGCTCCTGCTTGCACAGAGGATGCCCGAAGGCCTCCGAGAGGTCTCTCCTGCACCAAGTGTGGTTGAAGGCCGAGAATGGACTCAAAGGTGGGAGACGGAAGAGGAGGGAACATCGGTTTCATCCTCCAAACTTCTCTTCCTTTGATTCTCCAAACCTTGCTTCCTTTGATCCTCTACACCTTGCTCCCTCGTTGCCTCAGAGCACCCGCTCCAACAACCGGTGTTGGCAGAGGAGTCCATGAGGTGACGCGTAACGGCCGCCCTCGCCCTCCTCTCCCACAGAGGCACCAGGGCAGCGCTGCACGACCCCGCTGTACCAGAACAGCTCTGCTTCCTACAGCAGCTGCGCCACGGCCACCTCTGGGTATTTTAAAGTATTTTAAAAGCACAGTACCTAGGGGAAGTAACTAAAGACATGAGAAAGATTTGGTGCAGCACTGTCGAGGCAGGTAGAAGAGATCACCGGGGGTCATTCCTGTGGCTGTGAAACAGTCCTCTAAAGCCTGAAGACAATCACAGGTATTTTAATACACTAAGATTTTAATGAAATTAGTATCATGGAACTGTGCTATCAATACATAAACTGTTACCGTTTGCCCAAATTTGAGCACAAATTAAAAGCAAGTGACTAAATATCCTTTGGTAAGATTACAGTAAAGCACTCTGCCTTTTTTGGGTAATCCACCTTCCTCTTTGTATGCACACCATTTCTGTTCAAAGGTACTTCTGTCTCCTCTGAGCTGTCCCCAGCTAAGCAAAATGCAGTGCAATGGAAAACAGACGTCGTCCATTACATTGGCAGCATTAGCAAAGTTCTGATAAAAAGCCATACATAAAACCCACACTGCTTTCACAGTCATTCTGCAGAGACTCTTGAGCCAACACATAAAAACTTCACTGTGTTAAACACGGACTGTAAAAGGATCCAAAGCAATTATGACTAGTAATAGCCTTCGACGCTTCTGTACAAAAAGGGGACTTGAAAGAAAGGGAGAGAGACCAAAAAGAGAGTTAAGAGGGTTTACATTCACAAGCGCTGGGGCACGCACTTGTCTGAATAACACACGCTCGCTTCATAGGGCTCCATGTCCCCAATTGTTTGTGTTCTTTATGTTCAGCAGCAGCTCTTCAGCATCTCTCCTCGGCTAGTGTAGGTCAAGAGCTGCTGAGGGCACTCGTGCTCCTGGAGGGCAGGCTCAGTTTCACAGCACCAGGGGCCAGGGTAATCTCTGGGACAGGACCCATCACGCTACAAGTGGAAAGCCGTGGTGCAGTCTTCGTACTGTACAGATTTGCCACAGAAATCACTGTATGACAACTACGTGACTCTCAAATGCTCAAGAAATAAGAAAATAAAGGTGAAATTCTGAAATGAAGCCATAGAAAACAATATTCCCAAGCTGCTGTACGCCTGTGCATGGGTGGAAGAGGGTTAAAGAGAGGGAAAGCGTACGTATTTGAATAGACAAAATGTCTCCAGTAAAGAAACAAAGCCATAGTGATTTATCTTATTTTCCAACTTGAAAAAAGGCCCAAGGCTCTCATAAAAAACTCCATCTGATTCAGCACAAACCCACATGAACGGAGAAAATTAACTGTGCCTTCCCGGGGAAGGAAGCTGAAGAATTCAAGCATGTAAATAATGCACCGCAGCGACCGGTCGAGCCTTCCAGACAACAAACCTCTGTGTTCGCAGGGCTGTGCTCAAGTCCAGCCACGCCTGATCCGTGGCCAGTAAATTCTCCTTCTGCTTCCAAACTTCTGCACGTGAGATCTCAGAGGGTATCAATTATTTAAACGTATTTCGAGTTGAGAAATGACAGAGTTAAACTATCTCGCACTTGTAAGGGTTCAAAAGCTGCTTTCTTCCTGCTGCAGGCCAAGAAACCATTTGAAGAAGTTCATTCTTCCAAGGACCATCCACAAGAAAACAACATTTTTCTTAGTAAGTTGTTTCTTTGGTGTAAGCTACAGGAGAAGAGTGGCTGGTTTGCCTACAGAAATAACAGCATATTCTGTATTTAGGCAAAATAAAAACACCAAAGCTGGTTTCAGAAGTTTCTTTTGTAACCAATACACGCTGTAAGATCGATATTTATGCAATTAGCATTATTGATGGCAGAGTTTTTCCCTGAACTTATCAACTGAACACACCGAATAAAGTAATACTTAATTTCTAGTAAGTCCCCACACAAGAAAAGCAGCAATTAGTTTGAACTTCTGTACCAGAAAGAAACCTGTGGCCTAATACATTTGTGTTATGCACAGGTTTGGGCTGACTTAACTCTCAGCAGCGGATGAGCACAGGGACCTGGGGAGGAGCAATGGAGGAGACAGAATTTGATCAACCACAAATAGCTGAGATTTCAAACCAGCACTCTGAAGGACCACGAGCCAGTGCAGTTTATGGATAGGGCGAGAGGTGAAACACCAGCAGTTACCTGTCAGGACTGCTGGTTTGATCCGCAGAAAACACCACCATTTCAGGCACATCCTGGGCCAAAGGGATATCCAAGTTGCAGCAGTATTTGTAATAAATGCATAAAATGGGCTCTGGGGGTGCAAGGCTGGGTCCATCCAGAGCAGGACCCAGCTCTCTCTGAAGCAGGGGCACTGTCACTGTGGTATCGAGCCCCACCACAGGGAGCACATGGACCGATCTCAGGCTCACCGAAAACCAGCAGCCACAGAGAGCGGACAACCGTGAGCATCTGCTCGTGTGAAGTGAGGAACCTGAACCAGGAGCCACCCCTGAGCCACCTCAGGGATTCACCAGCGATTTCAGTGACGAGCAGGACTCGATCTCCGCTCGAGGCAAGCGATGAACTGGTTTCCTTTGGTGACACAACCAGTAGGAAACCTCGCTGCGCCGCAGGGCCCTGGGCATGGAAAGTCTCCTGACCTAGGGCTGGCAGGGGCTTTAGGAAGGAAGGCTTTTCCATAGGAAAATGCTGCTTTGCTGAAATCTCAACCATTCCACGGGGATGTGTTGATTTGGACACCGCTTGTGCTGGAAACCAGGCCGATGTGAAGGGTGGCGCACGGGGCACTGAGAATTTGGGGCCGCCCATGCAGCCAGGAGCTCCCAGGGCACACAGGAGCAATAACGCGTGTGAGCCCACCCCTAGTTCATTATTTCTGCTAAAGCGCACGCCACGCATTCATAAAAGCCTTTAAAAGGTGCAGAGGCTTCAAGAGACTTAAAAAAGGAAATAGAAATCCTTTGTCTTCTGGAATTCACATCAGAGCAGGGAGACTGTGGCTCTTAAAGCCAAGCACTGAAAAAGAAAAGCCAGGGTATGAATTCTCTCTGGCAGTTGCAGTATTTCACAACTATGCCAAGAACTCTCACAGGCCTCTTTGTCACCGAGGCCTGATTAATAGATTGAAAAACCCAAGCTACTAAAAATTCCAAACCAATTCAAGTGTATGGGGCTACAAGTCATGATTAAGGGATGATGAAAACACAGGAGAAAGGCAACAAATACAGGCCAATGACTGCGATCCCAAATAGTCCGGAGGGCAGGAGGACACGGAAAGGGGGAAAACAGCAAACAAGCCCACAACTTTCCTGCCCCAAACGCGCTCTTCAAAGGCCACTGACACAAGGGAGGCTCAGTGGGGAGGGAGATGCTCCACCACAGCTAAGGGAGGGTGGGCACAGCTGGTGCCACAGCACACCCCGGCTCTCAGCAAAGCTGGGAGCAGAGGGCAGGACAGCTCAGGAAGGGCAGAAAGACGGGCAGGGTCAGCTGGAACCAAAGGAGCTGCTGTACAATACACCAACACAGGGCCTGCAGCAAGCAAGAGCTGCTGGGCCACAACCAGGCTGCAGCCACGCAGGATCCCCTCTGCAGCCCTCACCAGCAGCAACAACCATGGGCACAAGCAAAACCGACCGACTGAAGCGCCTGCACGTCCAGCTCAGCCCATGGATTTTGCTAAAAGGTGCAGCAGGAAGAAACACAGCTCCTTCTGTCCTGCCAAGTGCAGGAAGTTCCCAGCAGTGCAGAAAAGGGGATGGGAGAGCACCCGGTTCACTGCCATCACCACCCTTTGCTCCGAGATCAACATCAGTTATTGAGACAGCAACAGAACTGAAAATCCCCGGGAGCAGAAGCTGTGCCCACATTTTAAGTACCCACTCCATTACCAACCGTCCACAATTCACTGCAAACCACTCCTACACCTCCGGCAAACAGGGAACTGAAGGAATGGCCAACCCCATCCTGGGCTGCATCACAAGAAGCGTGGCAGCAGATGGAGGAAGGGGATTCTGCCCCTCTGCTCTGCTCTGGTCAGACCCCATGTGGATCCTGCGTCCAGTTTGGAGTCCCCAGCACAAACAGGACACTGAAGAGCTGGAGCGGGTCCAGAGGAAGCCACAGAGATGCTGAGGGGCTGGAGCAGCTCTGCTATGGGGCCAGGCTGAGAGCTGGGGTTGTTTAGTCTGGAGAAGAGAAGGCTCTGGGGGGACCTTATAGCGACCTTCCAGGACCTGAAGGAGCTACAGGAAAGCTGGAGGAAGAGCTGTTCACTGGGGCATGGAGCGATAGGACAAGAGAGAATGGTTTAAAACTAGAAAAGGGCAGATTTAGGTTGGATATGAGGAAAAAGCTCTTCACCATGAGGGTGGGGGCTGCCAAGACGCCTGCACTGCAAAGAGGGTTGATGTGCTCCTGTGGGTACATAACCATGGTTGTATTGAAGAACTGATCACAAACTTTGAGCAATACAGAAGCATTTCTGTACTGCTGCACCTCTGACACATGTGTTTGGTTAACAAGGAAAAAATCCATTGATAATCCCTGCCAGGAGCTCACCAACACCGAATATCACAATTAGTGATCACCCAGCAACAGGCAACAAGCTTCCTCTCCAAAGGGAAAAATCCTCTGCTAACCCGGGCTGATGGCAACGCAGAAAACAGCATCTGGAAGGTGCGTGTTAAGGTATTTCCTGATTGTAATGAAAACTGATTACTTCAGAGATTTTAAATGTATAAATCTATTACTCCATCTTCTTGAATTTTCCATAACCGACAAAACATTATTCTTAGAAGAGATTTATGAATTCACAATACTGATTTTTAATTTATGAAGGCTGATCTAATATTCTGGTAATGCTGCTCTTTTCCCTGCAATTCCCTCTTTCGCTGTCTCTGGGTATCTCTCGCTTACTGCGACGCGCGGGATAGAGACTTTAAGCTCCTAGATAGAGTCTGTCCTGGTTTCTCTAGGGTGTCTAACACATTTTCGAGCGAATAATAAAATTTTGATCTCCTGCGCACTCCAAATGAGTTTTCTATACGACACGGCTGCCAGAGGGATTACATCTAAATTTTTATTAAAGACAAAAGAAAAGTTGCTCGGGAAGCCATTCATGAACGAAACACCTGAAAATAAAATGTAATGTTACTTTTTGAAGGAGGAAGCGGAAAGTTGGTGAAATCTTTATGTACCCCCAACAGCCAAAGCCATTCTGCTGCTGCTGTCTCCACTTAAACAAGCAAGAAAACAGAAAGAGAAAAAAAAAAGGATGGAAAAAAGCTTCTCAAATTCCCAGAATGAAGGATGAAGAAGGTCATTCCTAATTTCGAGGAAAATAGGGTCGTGTCTCTTTCGGAGCCCACCAATGGCTCTGCTGTGGTGCCTCAAACAGCCCTCTCGCTGCTGACGTGACACACGAAGTCTTCGTGTCCCCTTGGCCAGACCGCAGCCTTCACCCAGAATTCTGCTCTTTCCCAAGAACTGAACATCTGCATTCATGGACTACAACAGCGGATTCCTCCTTTAAATAAGTACACAATCACCATTTCTAGACAGCTGCTGTTTTAAGAGAGATGGCTATTCGAGGTATGCCAGCTATAGGGAATCTCTCACTAACCTGTGTTTAAATATTTTAACACATTTGTTGTGAACACATTGCTATTCTAGGCTGAATACTGAAATAAAGTCCAGATACATCTGAAAATTCACGCTGACACAACTGTCCCACGTTACTCTTAAGTAAACAAGCTTTTTCTCCGTTGGGGATCGGGAGACGTCGGCTATCAGCCTCCACTCCTAATTCTGCCTCTACCACTGAACCCCAGTGACTTCAGGCACGTCCCTTCATCCTTTGTCTCAGTTTTATTCCTCTTCTTCTGTATTAAAACAGGAGTAAGTTCTTACTGACACAGTCTACATGTCCCTGGGAGGAATAAAGACTTGTAAAGTAAGAGGCGAGGGTCTTTTGAAGTGCATGCAGTCCAAAAAGGAACAGCCCAGCTCACTTCTGGAGCACGGGTTGTGATTTGTTCCTGCTTTCCTGATCTGAAATAAGGACAAGCACCGCAGGTTGTTTCACAGGCTACAGTGCTGCGTGCCTCCTTACTTCACAAGTGCAGTTAAGTGGTTCCTAGACAGTCTATCACTGGTGGTCGTCAGCCTGGAGAAACCTCAGCGCTACCCAAACCTGCTCCCGTGCTGCAAAGCGAGCTGGTGCCAGCTCAGGCAGAACAGAAGAGCTCAGTTAGGGACAGCCACCGGCCTCTGAGACCACTGAGACCCTGGCCTCTTTTGGACCACAGCAGCACCGAACACCGACCTGGCCAGCGGGGAGAGGTTGGCTTCTCTTCTACTGCACAAAACCAGACATCACAAACATGCAGAGCTCCGCTAGAAGCAACATTTCTCCCAAACCGAAGCTGAGTACATTTTTTCAAAGCCCAAGGTCACCCAATTGACTTCTGTTATTCCAGTCCTGAACTCTGTGTTGTTATTTTTGCAGGCCTTCGAGCAGCGTTGCCAGTGGACCTGCCTGGGTTCACAACCACTGTCTATGCGAGGCTCCCACTCACATCCAAGCCACGGCTGAACCACGGCTGTCAGTCAGTCGGACTCCAGAGGAGCGATAGGCACATCTCTGCCAGCACAGCCTGTCACCCACTGGGGACAACACGCCACTTGTTCATTCTAGAGACACCGATGCCCCTTGAACACGCACAGTTAACACGTGTGCATGCAAACGGGCAAATCTGATCTGCAAGGAAACAGAAACAGATGGGAGAAAGGAAAGGGAGGCCTTTAAGTCCCTCCCCAAACGCTTCATGTCGCTTGCTGCAATTCTTGTTTATCCGGTATGGCGCGATTCCCCACCTCACCAATTTGAGTACTAAGGAAGCTCAAAACTAAGCACAACCCGCAGGCTGCTGCCAGTACAACTCCCCCTCCACCGCTCGCTCAAAGCCAAGGCGCTCACCAGCTGAAATTTTCCATACTTGGTCTTTCTCATTAATCTTGAATGAATGCGGTTCAGATGATTCAGAACTAATCTGGCTTCTGGAATTACAGAGCTGAGGACAAAACGAATGTTTAACCTCTCCCCTGGAACATTTAACCTCTCCCAGATGCTGAGGGTATTTTTCCCTGGAAGCTTAATGTGCTTACTACAGGCTCTGCAGCGAGACCTGCAGTCACTGGGCCATACACCACAGTGCCTGGTGCAACGTCAGAAAGTGATGTAAAAGCAGAGAACGCAACGACAATAACGACAACAAACCTGAAGTCAATCAAGTTGTCTTTGGAAAGGCCCAATTACTTATTTTTTTATTAATCTTAATTCTACGCCTATCTACAACACGAGTCCTGCACTCAGTGGTCACACTCCTGTCCCCCGGCTCGCTCCACACAGTGTCTGAGGTGCTCCAAAGATGACAGACAGGCGGTTTGGGGGTGCTTCTGTCACCAACACCAAAGTTTAATGCATAAATATCAAGTTATCCTTCCAAACTTATCCTTCAGCTCAACAAAGCCTCGAGTTCAAGGGGCAGAGAAGATGCGACCTCGCAGTTCTTTACACTGCAGAGGCTCTTCCCTCTTTGCAGCTCCAATGCCCATGGATCTGCGCTGCCCTGGTCTCCAGAACAGGAGCACTCCTGGTTATTTCTACAGCAGCAATAACCGCAGCACCCAAATCCCAGTATCTTCTACTGAACACATTCAAAGCAGAGCTATGAAATAATGAATTTCACACGTTCTGCAAATGCAGCTGTAAACAAATACTCGGAGGACTTCTTTTTTACTCATTTTTAAATTACCTTTAGCTGCTTTCATCTTAGCAGAAAAAAACCCCTCCCATCTGTAATGGGAAATAAAATCCAGGGTGCATCTTTATCCCTAATCCTTACCTCTCTGAGGCTGCTCAGCCTGTTGAGAATACGAACACTGTACTTAATATCATTCTAATCATTTTCTCTAGTTACAGTATTACCTGCACGGCTGAAGGAACTCGCTAAGGAGAAGCTGACCTTCACAGAGTTTACAGCAAGAAGTCACCCCTCTCTGAGCCAGTGATCCTTCATTTGCCTGATGAAGATGCAGCTTCACCAAGAAGCAGCTTTTCCAGAAGCTGTCCAACAACGTGGTTATTTCAGCAAATCTCAGCTTGAATCAACAAATTCATGCTGGAATTCATGACCTGGCCTCTGGTTCCCTCTGTTTCCTGCTTCTCCTCAGCCGTTTGTACAGAAACCGGGCAGGACTCGGTGAGCCGGGGCTGAAACACTGCTCTTCACACGGGATTGCAGCAGATAGCAGAGGTGCAGAAATAGAGGCTGTATGAGACAGGTGAACCTGGCAGGCAATGGCTTTTGCGATGAGATCCTGCCTTCTATGTCTCTGCTTTATCTGCTATGCCTCCATGTGGGGAAGGTTGAAAAAAAAAATCATCACGAACACGAGAAAGTCACAGAAAGCTGCAAGTGTCCACGTTTACTGTTTCCGCGTGGCGTATCTACGTTTGGTAACAAAAACACAAAGCCCAGAGAGCGGCTCTAGGTCATTCACTTGATAGAGCTCCAGAAAGTTAAAGAATATAACCAGACGTGACCATCCACAACCCTCTGTGCTCCTCCCCAGACAGCTCTGGCTTCCCAGCCAGCACCACAAGCTCTCCTCAGTGAACCGAGAGGCTCCGGGAGGTCCATCTGCTGGTGGACACCCCAAAACCAGAGGTACTTCACTGACCCAGAGCACCATCTTTGTGGGCACCAAGAGGACCGCTAAGGCCAGGCACGGATATCTGTCAGATCCTGTCCCATTCTCCTTCCAGTTGAATCAGTGTCTGCCCCGCGGTCGCAGAAAGTCCTCATTAGTGTTAAACAGCAAAAATATGTTCGTGAGTGTATGTGCACTCTCAGTCTCTCGCTATAATTAATCCCTGGAGGAAAGCTGTTCCTTGGATCACCTCAAACGCAGCAAACCAATGAGTTAGATTACAGGAAACAATTAATTATGGTTCACTGGTGTTTAGAGGGAGACGCCGACACTCTGACATCCCCAGATAGCATTCGTGCCCTCTAAAGCAGCAAATCACGGAAAGCAACAAACTGCGCTTTTCAAACATCGGGTGACCTCGAGCTTGAAATGATACTGATCAGTCATAAAACAAACGGGACACAACCTTTTCAACATTAAAGAGACAATTAATTCATGGCGCATCCCTGTGCAACAACCAATTAAGCAGAAATTTTTCCTTCACGCGTCCACGTAACTTCTGACAAATCACGGTGGGGGAGCGAACGGGACAAACGACTTTGCAAACCATTGCAGGCAATGCTCACGGTGGAGAACTGGCATCTCAGCATGGGACAGCTTCACAACAGAGCTCCATTAGGCTTTACGAAGCCACTCAGACAGGTCCATGGACAGACTACCAGCAGGTTTGTCTCCTGGTCGCTCGCTCCCTCTTTTCCTGGAAGGACTCTAAATAGCTTGTGAAGGCTAGAAAGCAGCAGCTCACATTCACCAGATTACATGAGAGCAGTGTCATGGTGTAAAAAGAAAACGGACAAAAAATTGGCATTCAGTAAGTGCTTTGGATAGGAATTAAAATGTATTTATAAACAAGTCCAAGTGAAGAGCTCAGCTCCAAGAACAGAGGGCAGAACGTCGCATTTCAGTGTTTTTGTCTACAGAAAAAAGGTCCCTCTGTTACAAGAGAGCTTGTCTCAAACCATATATTCCCCTACAACCAGATCTTGTCTGTTATTCATGCTACCCTAGCCTGAACAGCAAGGTAATGCCCATTAACCTCTTGCTGCCGTGCTGGAAGAACTGCAAGCATTTCCCTGTGTAAGGAGGTTTAACAACGGCTCACGTGAAACACAGCAGTAAGGGAAACCACAGAGTCATTCAGGTTCAAGAGACCTCTAGGATCCTCCAGTCCAACGCCAGCCCAACCCCACCGTGGCCATAAACCACGTCCTCAAGTCAAGAGCACGGCAGCACTCACTACTCCTCCATGGTGAGAAACTCGCCCAAACTTCCAGTGAACTGAAAGCAGGGCTTTTGAGCCCGACTGTGCCGGTGTTTCATGCTGAGAAGTTCCATTAAAAAGAGGAAAGGAAGAAAAAAGGCTGGTAATGGACACATTCATGGTCTCTCCATACCTTTTGGGTCTGTGCCACCCCAAAAGAAACAGCTTTCCTCTTGGGCAGGGCAGAAAGAGAGTCACGCTTTCATGCAGTTGTGAATGTACCAATCCAAAACATTTCCTCTTAAATCCACAATGCCTGGACTTCTCCTCTGTAATTCTTCCTTTAGAAATGCTCTTTTCCGCTGTCTCCAAGCCGCAGCCGTCAGCCCCAGACGCTGTTACATGGATGTGCACCATGGCTCAGTGCCCACGTCGCTCCCACGTACACCCCTGTGGCTCTGACAGGGGCCGGTGCTGTTCACCAAAGTAGGAACCCCCTGATCTGCACCTCTGAGCAGGCCAACAAACGACAAACGGCCCTGAAACCCATCTGCAGGACGGGCGCTGAAAGGGGACTCCGGTGCATAGTAACCAGCAGGAAAAAAGTTTCCCCAAAGAAAACAGGGAGCTCAATCTGCCTCCTTTCCTTGGCTTCCCTTTTAAAGAATACAAATAAGCTTCCTGAAACAACAACGGGCCTTTTGATGAGGCAACAGCTTTCCTCCGTGTTTTTGTTTATTTGTTGAAAACACTTTGATTTCGCAGGAAGCGCCAACAAATGCAACTGGGGATCAACTCAGTTAAAGAACCTTACAGAGCAACAGGACACACATCTCCCACTTCAGCCACTAAACTGGATTGTCTCACCGGCTCGAGCAAAACTGCTGAATTATTTCCCTAACAAAAGAAAGGCGCTTTTAGGTCCTATAATCTCATTTCAAATCCTTTTACCCACTCCCTACTCTTTTTGGCCTTGAAATTGCAATCCTCTTCCAGGACTAATCTGGGGACTAATTGGTGCCAGCACTCCAGTTTCTCTCGCCGTCTCTTTCCCCTCCCTCCCGCATTGTTCAGGTGCTGAAAGGGACGGCGGGCCAGGGTTCAGCGCCCCTAGAACGAGCCTGTTCCTGCAGAGTAACTGCTAATAATTAGCAGGAAGCGTTTTGTCTTGAAATGGCACAGCACGAGCAGCAAGGTCTCACGCAGCCAAAGAACGGCCTCGCTGCTGCTGGGGGAGCTGCAAAGTCTGCGGGCGATCTGCAGGCCGGGCACAGCATGGGGACACCACGGAGGACATGGTGCCTCGCGCAAGTGGTGTTCCCCAGGGCTCAGTTTTGGGGCCAGTCCTGTTCAACATCTTTATCAATGATCTGGATAATGGGATCAAGTGCTCCCTCAGCAGGTTTGCAGATGACAC
>NW_010158064.1:0-15029 GCF_000695765.1 Mesitornis unicolor
CGGCGGCTCCTCACACGGCCCCTGCCCTGTGTGTCCTCCCAGATGTAATCTTAAGACGTTCAGGAGGTTTCTTCTAAAAGTGGGGAGGGGGAAGATAAACGACACCGGTGTAATTTAAGGAACAGCCCAGCTCCCCAGCCTCACAAACAGCCATCTCGGGGGACAGCTGCTCTCATGAGGAAAACGTGGATTTGATGGCCTGGCACATTAGAGCCACAAAAGTATAAAGCCTTGGTGGGCACTGGTGCACCCCCAGTGCCATAAGGGGATAGATTCTCTCATTATTTCTGGAGTGACGGGGGATGTCAAAAACTGTGTTAGAGGCTGAAGCGAGTTTAACTGGGAATAAGCGGGAAAAGCACCCCATAGTGACTGGTCCAGATGCCCTGTGCATCCTTGGCATTGACTACCTCAAGAGAGGGTATTTTAAAGACTCAAAAGGTTATTTGTAGGCCTTTGGTATAGCAGCTGTAAAGACTGATGACATTAAACAGTTGTCTACCTTGCCCATTCTTATAGAGGATCCTCCTGCTGTGGGGCTACTGAGGGTTGAAGATCAGCAGGTACCAATTGCTACCAAAACAGTGCACTGACAACAGTATCTTATCAACTGAGATTCTGAGTCCCATTCATAAGCTGATCCATCAGCTGGAGATCCAAGGAGTGATCAGCAAGACATGCTCACCCTTTAACAGTCCTATATGGTCAGTGCAAAAGCTCCCAGGCAGAAAGCACATAAACCTAGAGGTTTTCCTTGGTGGTCAGTTGGAGGATTCCAGTAAATTAGAAGGTTGCTGGCTCTTCTGGCTCAGCATTTAAATGAGTTCTGTGGCAGACCAGCAGACAGGTGCTGGTGGGAACTTGGGGTGCTGCATGAAGAAGTGAATGTTAAGTCCTTCCCAAAGGATAACCTCTCCATCTCCAGCATCTTCAGAGAGAGGAGCATGGCTGAAACTGATAAAAGCTGAATGCTGCAGAACAGACACAACCCCACTGATCAGGCACGGGGCCACACTGTGGGCAGTAGAGCAGGGTGGTGATATTAATGGGTCCTATCAACACATCAGCTCCAAAGTCAACCAAGGAAAGCAAAACACCAGTTCAGGAACAGGTCTGAGGCAGGCTTACCTACAACATGGACAAGGCAGGAACTGGAGGCCTCTGGGGTTGGACGTTAAATAGACCTTCTGGCACAGAGGGTTGGTGGGGGCCTCAGGTAAGGTTCATCAGGGCAATTAAGGCCTATTAGTGGACTCCTGGCCCTGACATCCATTACTGGTGATGCATTCAGAATAGCAGAGGTCATTTGAATATCAGATGCCAAGCTGAGTTTGCAGGGTTTCCCAATAGACAATATGGTTTTTAATTAGAAAACTAATCCAGATTTGCTCTGGAATTAGAGAGTTACAAGAATTCCTTCACCAAAGCTAGGATGGGCAGGCAGTAAAGCAGGAAGAACAGAATGAACTTATTACAGACAATGATGACTCCAGGTTTGAGTTTTGAAAGGCAGGGACATCAGTGAGAAATGTATTACCATATGTTTAAGAAGATATTTCAATAGCACCAATCAAGGCATTAGCATCAGCTACAGGGACAAATCCAAGTGTATTAAAGCTGTTAAGACAGCTCCTGTCTACCAGTCCTAGCAGCAGACTGGATCGGAGGAGCAAGAGGCATCTGTGAATCAAACTCTGCTTCCAGGTTCCCAGGCACAGGAGCTACCTAGAAGTGCCAAGAGCTGCTTTCTCTTTGTTTAAAGCATGTGAGGAAAAATTTAAGTGGAGAATAGAAGATCCTTCTGGCAGTTTCCTCTCCCTCTGCATGTGCAGTTCAAACCCCTTGTGCCTGCACAGCACCTCAGCTCCACTTGGTCACATCTTCTCTATGCTCCTTTTGTGCCTTTTTTCCAAGCTGTCTCACACCTCCCTCTTTACCATACCTGTGGGACCAGCCACGCTCAAGTCCTTTCCTGCACCCTTCTGTTCCAGAGAGGCTTGGGCCGAGCGGTCTCAGCATCATCCCTTAGCTTTGGTGTCATCTGCCTCTCATTTGTCTGCTACAACATTTTGCTCCTTCAGGGCAGGGACCTGCCTAATTCATGCACTGCAGTACTCTGATTACTGGTTGGGCCACAGCATCCTAAACAAAAAACATCTGCCTTAAAGGGAGACAAAATGCCTTGACAGCTGGAAATCAGATGGGCAGTTCAAGGCGTAATGCCCTCCAGATGCCTGGAGGAAACAGTTTGTTTTGGCTGCCTGTTTACGGGAAGTAAGGATTTGCAGTGAACCTGGAAACTGTTAGTCCATAAGTGTTGTTCTTCACTGATCATCATGGACAGAAACATCCTGGGGAGAAACTCAGAGGAGTGAAGATAAGGAAGGAGGAAGATTCCTGTGATGTTGTAAATAAGCTGAGAGTGCAACCGAGAATAAATAAACTCAAAGATTTACTACCTTTAGAACAGCACGTCTGTGGCTGCTCTGGTGGAAGTGGTTAATTGATTGTTTCCTCAGTGAAGCAGGCTCTGACTGATTGAACCATGGAAAGCGCTGATAGATTTTTCCTTCTGGCTCTTTCTCTTCCCATGAGTCACGTAGTTTATATTTTTGCCTTGAGTCCTAGGTGTCTGGGTCAGCCTAGGAAGTTAGTTTTTGTATACTGGAATAGAGGATATGCTGCCCTCTCACTCTTGTACTCCCCTATGGTGCTGTCTGTGCCTGTCTGGAAACAAACCCAAATTCCCTGTCTTGTGTATGTTGCTTTCTGCCCCGTCTGCCCACTGCTTGCTCAAAAAAGAGTCCACGTGATGGGAGCTCAAATGCAGCAGAGGAACAAACCCTGCTACTGAGAACACATCACATGCATAAATCTACTCAGGGTAAACACAGCATCCCTATGGGTAAGGAGGGCTGAGCTCCTCCCTGTCTCACTGCCCCTTCCTTCCCCAGGGCAAAGCCAGTGCTGGAGCCAGGCAGTTCATAGTTGGCAGCATGCGATGTTCTGCACCTCCCAAAAGCAAATCCAGAACTGATCTTCCCTGCTGTCCAGGGCTCTGATTGATTCCCTGACCTGATTTGAGTTCCTCTTGATCTTTCTGGGCAGCCTGGAGGGCAGGAGGTGAAACGTGCCGAGCATGGATACACACAACCAGTGAATAAACCCTGCAGAATGGCCTGGCTTTGCCAGCCCCAGTCTTGTGGCATTGTATCAATACAGGATGATGCTGAGAGATACTGAATCACACGCCCAACTACATCAAGTACCACAGTTTCACTGGGCTTGGTTTTTGTATGCTTGTGCAACAATACGCATTTTAAATTATTTGTTATGTCTTGCTATTTATGTTGAGGGAATATTGCAGATCAATGCCATGAAGAACCAGGCACAATATAAATACAGAGTGAAAGCCTTTCTCTTCCCCACGTTCTCACTAAGTAGTCAAGGCAAAGAACAGAAGGCAGTATAATTTGTCATATATGAGTTCAGGGTATGAAGCCTGGGAGTTTCACTTGGCTTGCCCAAGACCACAAAAGGAAAGTCTCTGTTGGAGCAGAGAATTAAATGCAGATTTCCTGCCTTAATCTCAAGGCTACATTCTGCTTTTCCCTAATACAATCATTCATATATTCTAACCTTAGCAAAATTACATTGTAAGCCAGACAGGCTTTTTCAGCATCCTTTGCTGGTTGGGATCCAGGCAACCAGGAGCACTCTGGTTTGTTGATGCCACATCCATGCCCTGCTGTGGCACAGCAACTGCTGCCCTGAGGAGCTAGCCAGAACGCTACATGGTGTGCGCAGTGCAGCTCAAAATACCCTGCACTAAACCCAAAACCTCATCTAGAAACAGACTTGTTTTCAATCTTACTGTTCTTCCACTCTTCTCTCCTAATATCCTGTTGTCTTAGAGCCACATCTCTCTCTCTAGTTATCAAAACCAAGTCCACAAAGATGCTAAACCACTACCGAGACAGAGCTGAGAGGATGGGTAATGAGACACTTAGTCAAATTAACTCAGTGTTAAGTCCCTGCTTTTTCTCACATTTGTCTAGCCAGCCTTTTCCCGAGGGTTAAGAGAACTTGAGGCTTCACGACACATCTTCATTCTGTTTTTACTGTTGGCATCCACTAAATCTGGACCAGTTCAGCCCGTTCAGTGGCTTCCAGTCCCTGGGAGCTGCAGGCAGGGGGGCACTGCCATGGGGAGCAGACCACCTTCTGCTTCACCATGCCTTCCCAAATGTTGGGGTTTGGTTTTTTCTTTTCTATTATTATTATTACCTTTTTTGGTTCAGACAGCCAGGATAGGTAAATGGGTGTTAAATCAGGCTGATTCTTTCCTGATGACTAAAATGTGGACCCAGACTGATGAAGTGCAGAGTAGCAGTAATTTGCAGACACATGTGGTCTGTTGCAGTATTCAGACACAAGCAAAAGCAAAGAGGAAACATCTGCATGGAGAAAATGCTGTTAAGAGCAGATACTCGCTTATTCAATTCCCTGATTTATCATACACATACCACCTCCCCAAGGGCTGTGCTCTCCAGGCTGGGAAATGCTAGGCACAGTGAGGAAAAGCTTGAGAGACCTGGGAAAAAGGATGGAAGAGTAAAAGCAAGAAGGCCAAAAATGCTGAACTGGAGGAGGCACAAGCGGAGAAGGAAAGGGCTTGGGAGTTTAACCAGTCAAAAGAAGTTTTGCAGCCACAGACAAGTTCAGTAGATCTGGAGAAATGGACTTGGGGCACGTCCTGTGGCCAGGAGCAAAAATAAGACACTAAGTCGGTGTTCATGTACAACAACAGCCCTTCTAACGCATCAAAAAAGCTTCACAGGAGAAAAGCCCACCTGGAAACCCAACCAATAGTCATAAGCATTTGTGTATTAAAGTAGCAGTTGACCGGCCACAAATGATAGAGCGGCTCAGGCGGGTGGGTGTCTGTCCTGAATGTGTGTGAAAATGACGAGGCTGATTTTGAAAACCTGAGCCATGATGTCTTCATTCTGCAAAGCACCCTGTAGAGCAGACATTTTGTGGAAAATATTCCAAGGGTTTGAGAAAGGGGACTTAGCAGATTGTGGCTGAATGAAAGCATGGAGTCGAGCAGACAAACTGCTTCCTTCAGTCCTTTCATTCATACCCTCATGGTGTTGGCATTCTCACACGTGGAGGCGATGCTGGGAGTGACAGGTGGATTTTAGTGCATTTGAATTTTAATCACCAATTATTGTAAAACACAATAATGCTTCAACTAGTGGGCAATTTAGTTCCAATTTAGCTCCAATTCCAAAAATATAGACTCATCCTTTCTAGCTGTAAATTTCCAACCTCTTTACCCCAAGCAAACTGCATATAGAAATGTATGAATAACCAAGCAAAGCAATGATGGCTGGAGAATTAAGATGGCTCAGAGCTATCCAGGCAAATTACATAACAATAGTATGGCACCCATCCCAGGTCAGGCTTAGAAAGATCCAGGTTTACTTCTCTCACTGACATTAAAAGGTCTGTGCCTCCACCTGATTCCCCTGTGCACACATACGAGCTTATGTTTGCATGTGTGAAAGGAGAGTAAATGTTTAACTACTGCTGTAGCGTCAATATTCAGTGCCAAGCCTGGGAAGTTCTGCTACCTGTGCAACTAGAACATTTCCTGGAAGAAATACAGAAAACAGACATCCCAGCTTTCCAATATTAGCTTCTGAGTTTGAAAATGTGAATCTAGCATTTTGGCTCTGTGTTCGTGAGCTACCTCCACGTGCTGGAGCTCAGCAGCTCTCGGTGCAGAGCAGCATCGAGCCACCCCTGGGGAGCATCCCATAGTGGGGACCACCCATGCCCTGGGCAGCCCCAGGGCACCAAGCCAGCTTTATGGGGCTTGGGTAGCTCACCCCCTAGTCAGGAGCCCCCAGAAAACAGCAAATAAGGATATATGAGCTTTGTGCAGCAGCAACCAGTGTGCTGCTGGTGCTGGAGATAACTGGCAGCTGATTTTGCTCCGATAGCTCTCAGCAATACTGCAGTCTGCGGCATAAACCCTCCCTTAGAGCAGATACGTCTTAGCAGCTCAGTGAATGGTAATTTAATATAGATTTAATGTTAGGAATTGGGTTCTTTAGTTGTCAGAACATACAATCATGTGGACAATGTGTTCCTCACTGCAGCATACCTCATCTCAGCTTCTCCCTCTGCAGAAGTGGCACATTGGGGTCATTGATGCTGCTGAAGTCCGTGGCTTTGGGACTACCATCCGCTTGCACACACACTCTCAGCCTGGCAGGCAACAGGTTTGTGAAATACCTTCTTAAAATGAGTCTGCTGAGTCTGGAATAAGAAGAGGACAGAAATAATCCCATGTGTGGCTTCCTACAGATGGGCTTTAGCACTTGTAAAAGTCGTAGCAAATTGATTTGCTACTGCCTTGGACAGGCATTGACAGATTTATACAACGAGAGGTGATGCAATGTAGCAGCTACAGCAAAACTGCATCTTGGAGGGGAAAATCACTGCAAACAGTGGAGGATACTTCAAATGTGTGGCTATCTTGCACCTGTGCCTGTGCTGGGGCTGGTCTCAGCCAGAAAGGACTTTCATGTCCTGCAGTGCAGAGCAAGATCCTAGAAGCCAATCGGGAAAGGGAAAAGTACTTTTTCTTCACCTCAAAACCAGCAACAGTTTAGTAAAATGCATTTGTAATTTTTACGGTAATGCCACAAAGGCTGTGTTTACCCTTTTTCTCGTCTTGCCTTGCCTTTTCCCTCCCTCCTTCCTCCAGGCTATGATAACTGTGTTCCAAAATGAAAGGAAGATTTGCTTGTCTGCAGTTACCAAAGGGGCTAAATTTGTTATACATTATGCACATTTTTCACGATGCAGCATTTTTTGCTGAACTTGAGAGGAATAATGTTACATAAGAAACCCCAACAGATTATTTGTAGAAGACTATACTGAAGACAAATAATTTGGAGCTGTGACTCAAACTGTGTAACTACAAACTGAAGGCAAGACCAATTATGATGAACCAAGTGATAACACGAGTTCCATCATAATACCCTAAAACACTGCATCAACTTGAAAATAAACAGCGATCTCGATAACCTGCTGTAGTCTTCACCAGCAAGCTCACATTTAGCTTCACAACTCTCTCCTGTCTTCTGACATAACCTGTCCTAAAACCAAAAATAAAGTGCTCTACCTTTCTAAATGCCTTATCTATATATGCTGTCAACAGACTGCTCTTTCAAGTGTTGTAACTCTCCTCTTAAATCTCTAACTATAGAAAACTATGTGAGGAAGTGTGAGGGATTTTGTACTGGAAAGAATGTATATCTTCTGCAAGATTAAAATTAAGGCAGCAGATGATAAAATTCACTACAAGCATATCTTGGAAATATATTTTTACATTGATTGCTTTAGTTGTCTCAGAGCTATTATATCTCTTATCATCTGTCTATAAAGACACATTAGTTCTGGTAGTACCAGTAAACCCCAGATAATGTTTTCATGTTTTTACTGAGACTATATTTCACACCAGAACTTGAATATATAATTCAATTTCTTATCTCACCAGTCTTATTTTTATTCCCCTCTTCACATTGAATCTCAACTTTTTTTTTTACGTTTGCAAACTCATCGAATCATACACCTTTGTCAATCTTTTTGAGGGCATCGTTGTCAACATTCCTCGTGCAATTCAGACTGGGTTACACACTTTTTGCCAAGGAGAATTCTTCAAGTTCATCCAAATCGCTTCCAATGTTCAAAGTATTAGGCCCACTCATTCAAATACTCAGCAAAAGTACTGTAAAAACAGTTTACCGTATTTTTTTACTTTTGCTGCCAAAAAGACTCCCTCACTTTCAAGTTCAACTGTTAAAGCATTTATAATGATTGCCTGAAAACCTGCCCTTTTTTACTTCAATTCTTACCATTAAAGGCTTGACGTTCCCCATTTCACAAAGGTACTGTGTTCAATTTCCTTGACTCTAGTGGAAAACATCTTCAGTTTGCTTTTGACAAAATGGACTGCTGAAAAACTGCTTTAATAAAATAGGACATGTGCCATGTGAAAGAAAATACGGATTGAATGCATCTCAGAGGTCAATAAATCTGCTGCTGGCTGGCTGTAGAGATAACTACCTTGTCTTATAAGGTCCAAGAGTTGCTTAGAGTTTATTTCAATAAAACTGTGGGATGTAGAAATATGGGAAGGATGTATTTACTACTGATTATGCATCGGCATGCATTGTACCAGCTCTTCTCTGCATCCCTGGTGGCCTGGGTGGACAGCACAATCCCTGTACCAGCGCTGGATGGGGTGGGATGCTTGGAGCGGCACTGCTCCCCTTGCTGCCAGTCACAGCCAAATCTGGAAACTGGATCCATCTCCAAAAGACTTGGATTTTTTAATTTGCTTTCTGCTTGTTTTAGCTCTTTTCTGAAACAATCTCAGCAGTGAAAAGCTGTTTCAGAATAGAACAGGAAGGCTTTCTTTCTCCTGAAAATGCTGAAACAAGATGTTTTGATGCTGCCAGATCTTTTTGTTTGTTTTGTTTCAAAACAAAATTCCAGTGAAATGTAGTCAATTTTTTGAAGTACTTTGATGGGTCCGTGTATGCTGGCTTAAATATTTTTCTGGCTATCTCCATTTGGGAGGAGTGGAGGGGAGGGAAGCAGACCAGATGTCACGCAGCGTACTGCAGAACTGGAGATCTGGCACCCATCTGACAAACAGCCTCAGGAAGTGTGGGAACATGGTGTGGGTGCATCCTGGGCCTGGGAAGGGACACATTAAGGAAGAGGGAGAGTCATGGAACCAGCCTCTGCTGCTGACTTCCCAAGTGGCCTCAAGCAAATGTCTGTGGCCCAGTGAGAACGGGAATAACAGGGTGACCCCCAGATTACTGTGTGTGCTGAGAATTTAGGCTTTTTAGGGCTCTGACACCATTTTGCATTATTATTTTGAACAGCAGCTTGAACAACACAGCCCTTTTCTAGGTTGCAGGCTCTTTGCTCTGTGCAAAGCAAGTAAGAACAGTAATTGCCTTGACTTGTGAGTTTTTGTTAAGACAGGCAGTGGCAGAAGAATGTAAATGCAGATCCCAGCATCCTGCAGACACAAAAAGAAATCCAGGCTTTGCAAAGTCAAAGAGAAGCGGTTTTGTCCTCCTGGGAGCTACAAAATAGGTTGGAATGCCAAAAATAACCTGCTACTAGTTATAGATGCTCCAGCTCTTTTACCGAGACATGAAAACTTGAGCTGGGTTTAATACAAGACACTTGTTTAGTGTCAGTGTGACCTTCTGCAATTTTTTCCACCTCAGCTCTAACCAAATTACAGCTGAATCCATCCTGTCACTTCATTTCTCTATTCTGACACTTGCGCTGAACTGGGCTCATGCTGCAAAACTTCCTCAGTGAGATTCAACTCTTTCTTGTAACGGCTCCGTTTCCTCTGTGAATTCATTTGCATGAGAGCCTGGTTCCTAAGCAGTGGGTCCATGTCGTCAGGGATCTGAGATGAATTCAGACTCCGGTTCTCAGAATCACCCAAACGAAGTAGGGGCTTCTCATAGGTGGTTTTGGGGTTTGGGGTTGCTGCTCCTATTTGGGGAATCAATAGGATAGGTAGGGGACCCAGCTGGTTTAGGACATTTAACAGCTTCACGCACTGCATCGACAGAGCAGCAAGCCATGCAAAATTTCAGAGAGGAAATATCTAGCCCTCTTAAAAGAGTTATGGCCCAAGGACTTTACTAAAGGGAATTGTCTAAACCACAAATCAAGCTGGCAAATTCCTCCTCTAGAGACCGTTCTGTTGGAGGCAGGGAAGGAGGAAAACATCTGAGCAGAGTCACAGAGGAGGCCTCACCCTGGGGACATTCGGGTGCCCATGGTGCCGGGGCTGGGGTGATGGGGGAGCACCCACACATGGTCTCACAGCCAGTTCCAAGCCCAGCTCTTCAGCTGGGTATGGGATGGCTTGGAGGAAATATGAACAGTCTGATATTCGGAGCTGGGAATCACCACGTCTCCTGCTCCCTCTGCCCTCAGCAGCATTGGTCACTCCTGCAGCACCGGAGCAGAGGTGAGAGGAGAAGCAGCCAAGGGGATCACTGGAACAAAGAGAGATAAACAAAGGGTAATCTTTCAGGCAACAATTCATCATGTAAAGCCAAAGCAGAGAAACAATTTCCCAGCTAACACAGCATTAAACAGATGGACTAAACCACTTCAGCAAGCAGGTCTCTCATGGCTCAGAAAACCCCTCGGTCCACAGCCAATTATCCCAAATGGCTCAGGTGTTACGGCCAAATCCCTCAATACAGCCACTGCTTTTATTGACTTACTTATTTGCACAAAGGGCCAGCGCTGCCTCTGGAGGATGCCTGCAGTGGTACAGCCCCTGCCTGAAGAACAGATGCTCTCCTGCCAAATCATTTCCATTTCCAAGATCTCACATCAAGAGAGCAAACATGAGCCATTCATGCTGCCTTTGCCCCAGCCTCTTCCTCTGTCCTCAGCTCTACCTCAGCCTTGCTCTGCCACTGTCAGAGCTACTCTTCCAGTGTCAAAGCATGCAATAACTGGTTTAGTCTCCTGCTGATTTGCCTGGTTGGCTTCAGGCAGAGCCCTTGCTTCGTCCAGGTCATGTCAGAGGTGACACAGAAGCCAGCAAGGAGAGGCGGAAGGCCCTGGAGGTAGTTAACATTGCAGTCTGGCACTTAAACACATTCATTAATTTTTCCAATGGAGAAGAAGACAGAGAAGGGGCTGTGGAGCATTTTGATAGGAAAAATCCCCAGATGAGAGTTGGAGGAGTGGAAGGTGTTTGCACTGGGAGGTGCTGGGCTGGAGTCTGCTGTGAGCAGCCCAGGCCTCCACCGCTCCCCTGAAGACCCAGCCGAGCTGTGCGCATGGCCCAGAGGGAGATCAGGACTGTGGGTCAGGCTCTGGGCACCTTGCCCTGTCTGCCTTAGGATTTCTCCATCATGCAGGTGTGACAGCTCTGTAGCCATGTGGCATTCAGTGAGTGTGAAAGCATTTTTCCTTTCCCCCTCCACCCCGGAGGCTCCCAGGCAGGGGGCAGGTCGGTGCAGGGGCACCCTGCTTGTCTGCTCTGAAAACCTGGTGAGGAGGAGGCAAGCTGGGAGCTGCCCAGAGGCGGCTGATGCTGTGGTTGCCGTTGGCAAGCTGTCGCTCCAACACCTCCCTGTGCAGGGCCCTGACGTCAGATGCCTCTGACAAACTTTGCTGTCAGTCAAAAGCCTTTTCACAAACAGCGACAGTGACAGTTTGCAATGCAAACACCAGTCCTCTCCAGCTTCATCCCTTCTTCTCTTTTTTAGGAACACAGATTTAAATTTTAAATTGCTGGCCCATTAATGGCCTCCTGAGTGAATGAACCTTCCCATGGTCTCTGGTGCTGTGTCCTCTCCTCTGCCTGCCCTGTGGCCCCTGCCACAGCCCTCGGGACTGGCCCTGGCCCCAGAAAGCCTCCCTGCAGCAAGCAAGAGCCTGAAGCCTTGGCTGCACCAACACCACAAAGATCTCAGGAGCCAGGAGCATGGAGATGGTGACCAGAACCAAATCCTCCATCTCCTGGGGCTGGTCATGCTTAGCAGGTGGCTGAGATCCTGCAAAGGCTCTTTCCCCCCTTCCCCTCCCATTCATCTTTCTTTCCTTTCCTTTTCCCCCTTTCCTCCTTGGTGGAGGAAGCAAGGCTGGTCCCTGCTTTGGAGACCCTGGGTCCTCCAGTCTGGGGGAGACAGACCACCAGGGTTTAGGCACCCATGCAGGGAGGAAGGCAGGCAGGCAGGGCAGCTGGGCTGGTACCCTTTTCTCCTCCATCCTGAGCTGTGCTGGATCCCAGGAAGTGTAATATTTGCTTGAACATGTCAGTAAATCCCCTCTGTGCTACAGGAGGTCACCTTCCCTAATCTACAACGTCCAATTGCGTAACTGAGATACTGAACAAATAGCTTAAATTTAATCTTTGTTTTCTTCCATCTCAAGCGTGGCAAATCAATTTCTGGGCAAGCACAGCTTCAGCACAGGGCTGCGAACACACACTGGTCACATTAACCTCCAGAAGAGCAGAAAAAATGAGATAAATAAACCAAGTGATGTTTCACTGCCTGTTGCAGCATCTCTCTCTGTCAAACATCACTCCAGGGCTGCGGTTTCGATGCCTTCAGTGGGGAGATTGCACCTTTGCTGCCCACCATGGCACCGCAGGTGCAAAGCTGAGTCCAGAGGAGGTCCTGGGGCAAAGGCAGGTAACGTTGCTCAGAATGTCAGCAAAAGGGTGCAGTTTTGGGCAGTCTAATGTCAGCATCACGAGGCACGAGCTCTTATTTTCCCTGAAAGCCTCCCACCTTGTCCAGCACTGATGGGAGCCTGGCTCCCCCCCAGCAGTCTAAAGACAGCAGAGAAAGGCAAGGAACAAGGGACAGCAGGGCTTCAGCCATGCTCAGAAGGGGTTCTGGTGACTATGCCGGCAACAGGAGGCAGAGAAAGGGATTCAGTTCTCTCATTTCCCTCCTCGCTCATTTTTCTTTGGTTCATTAATGACCTTTCATACAGCAGCAAAGATATTAATAGGATGCTTCAATTCCAAATGTCCCCATCTCCCCTCCCTGCTCCCCCTCTCTCACCACTTTCTGGCACTTCAGCAGCTTCCTCCACATTAATTAAAACAAATAACAAGCTGATACATCTCGTCAGAGTAATTCAAAAACTAAACACACCAGCCATCCATCACCCTAGTCACTGTGGACAGAGAAAAGCCAGCTCTTTTCTCCCTGCCATAGTTTCTCCCTCTCCCCATTGGAAGAAGGATGTGCTTTAAATATCCATCCTCAGCCGAACACCACAGTGGGTGGAAACTCCATGCCTCTAAGGACCTGCTGGGTCTTGCTGGCTCTACTTCCCTGCTCTGAGCTGCTCTGGCTGGTGTCAAGCAATGCCACGAGCTGTCACCCTCCTCTGTCACTGCCCCCTCAGAGAGCAAGAGGGGACCAGCACGGAGGGCACCAGCACAGAGGTGTCTGGGGGCTCAGATCACCCTCAGGGCTAGGAAATTATTCTAAAAAGGGATCCCAAGCAACTGTGGTTTGCATGGGGAGGAAAATGCCTCCGTGGCTCCAAATTTGGTGATGGCAGGAGGCAACAAGAGCAGCCAGCATGGGATTCTGAAATTGGGTGAGAAGGAGCACGTGCTCATCTCTCCAGAGCTGCAAGGAAGCACCAAGTCTCTGCCCCTGGAGGCAGCCAGGGAGCAGGGAGCTGGTCCCCATCCCTCAGAGCATCTTCTGCACATGAATTAAAAGCCTTAGCTTCAAATCTCCTAATTTACCCTGAGTTTTTCTCTTTAATAGTATTCA
This sequence comes from Mesitornis unicolor, assembly GCF_000695765.1. Taxonomy (NCBI): domain Eukaryota; kingdom Metazoa; phylum Chordata; class Aves; order Mesitornithiformes; family Mesitornithidae; genus Mesitornis; species Mesitornis unicolor. The sequence continues at coordinate 13,392 of NW_010158064.1, forward strand.
TAGTAGGAGCCATCTGGACCGGGTACTTTATTAGCTTAGAATAATTCAGCTGCTTTGTTAATCTCATCCCATTTCGTAAGGTTCACTCAGTTTCCTCATGGTGCAGCCTGGGACAGGACAGCACTGCCACCCTCGCTGTCCTGGCTGGTGGCTGTCTCATCACCCAGGGACAGGAGACATAATAAGGCAGCCACCTCCATGCAGGTCCCATCCCTCCAAACACGGACCTACAGATTCCTTTAATGTCTCCATCTCTGTAGGCAGTCAGAGGGTGCCAAATCCCCTGAGGTTTCCCATTGGCAAGGTGAGAGACAGCCACAGGTCCCTGTCGCTCGTCACAAAGCTTCCCTGACCCCTGGCAGGGGCAAAGTTTGGCAGTCCCAGATGGTCTGGCCATCCAGTGCCACATCCCACCTTGGGGGCCTTGCCCACCCCTCTAGGAACCCAGCAAGCCAGGCTGCTCCTCAGCCATGGCAGCCGCTTGCTCCCTCAAACACTGGCCTTTGTAAAGCCATAATTGAGCCCTTATCAGCCTAAATTATTAAATTGCCCACTATTGAGAGAAAGCAATTTGCCAGCAAATTTTCTTCTGCTCTGCCTGTAGCACTAAGTGGTCTGCAGGCTGGTGCTGGTCTTCCTGAGCACACACGAAGGGACAGCTGTCATGGACATTGATTCCCTCTCCCTCTCCCTCTCCCTCTCCTTCTCCCTTTCTCTCTCTCTCTTTTTCTTTTCTCTCTCCCTCTCCCTCTTTTCTCTTTTCCCTCTCCCTCTCTCCCTCTCCGCTCTGCCAGAGAAATAGCAGGAACCACGTGAACGAGATCATCTGCTCCAAAATTACTCACACTGAATTAATCACCCAGAACGGCAGCAGCCGCAGTGGGAGTGAGCCAGGGTCACTGGGGAAGGAGCTGATGGCTCAGAGAGGGGGAAGCAGCCCTGCAGCGGGGATGCTGCTGCCTGAGCAAAGGTGGGGGAGGAAAAGGGCCTTGCTTTTCCTTGTCTGCTGCTGATCTGGGGCTTGTGCAAGGATTATACAGCGTGTGCTGTGGTAGGACTTGTGTGCAAAGCCCAATGGGCACAGCAGTGTGTACAGCCACTGGGGAAGGAGCTGATGGCTCAGAGAGGGGGAAGCAGCCCTGCAGCGGGGATGCTGCTGCCTGAGCAAAGGTGGGGGAGGAAAAGGGCCTTGCTTTTCCTTGTCTGCTGCTGATCTGGGGCTTGTGCAAGGATTATACAGCGTGTGCTGTGGTAGGACTTGTGTGCAAAGCCCAATGGGCACAGCAGTGTGTACAGCCAGGTTTCCTTCCCAGGAGGGCATGGGGAGTAGGGGATGTTGGTGAGGTGTGCAAGGTGGTCTGGTGCTGCATCCCTGCAGAGGTCATATTGCAGTGCCAGGGAAACAGCACTGGATATGTGGGAGCTGGAGCTAGCACCCAGCCTGCTGCATCCTGATGGAGAACCTGGCTGCAGGTTCTGCAGGGCCATTTCCTGACTGGGAGCCTTGTCCACCAGCTCCCTCCATGCAGAGCCAGCGCTCCACACAACCAGGGTTAAGTTATGGCTGATAGAGCAGTGCAGCCACCAGAAAACATCAAATTACTTCCCTCTGTCACCATAAATTAGAAGTGCTCGTCC